>NW_026517460.1:0-92803 GCF_026319265.1 Colletotrichum chrysophilum | reverse complement strand
CTAGGTACTTGTCTGGGAGCTGGCAGAATCGGAATGCACTAACATTTATTTTTTGGACCAATGAGAGAACCAAATTCTCATGCGTCCGAGAGGATCATGCGTCCGTATCAATTCGTCATGCGTCCCTATCAATTGCCTTTTTATTTAAGGTTTTATACCTTAAATGTTATTAGTTTATTTTATGTAGAATATTAAAGTAAGTTAAGCGTGATTATTATTCTTATATTATTATTATTATTATAAAAGAATGTTATATGTTAACATAAAGTAGTAAAAATTATACTTAGATAATAGTTATTAAGTATATTTCTATTATTAATATATACTTATTTTTCTTTACTTTGTTTAAAGAGAAAACTATTTAGTAGTAATAATTCTCTAATAATCTATAAAAGTTTAAAAAATAGTAGTTTATATTATTAATAAATAGTTAGATATTAAATATTATTAATCTTAAGTAGTTAAATAAAATATTTATACTAAAATTACTATAGGGTTAAAAAAGCTATAATCTAAGTATTTATTAATTATTAATAGCTATAACAGCTATATTTCTAATAATATTATATAGTAATACTATATATATAATATTTACTTAGTATATCTATTTATATATTTATTATATATTATTTAGCTACTTAATGTAGTTATTAGTCTTTTTACTTCTAAAAGTATTATATAAGTATTAATTAGTAAATTATAACTTTAAGCTAAATTTAATATTAATTAATAAGTAGAACTTTTTAATACTATTTATATATAAAATTAGAAACTTTATAGGAGTATATTATTAAAATAAGATAATTAGCAGTAAAATTATAGTTTATTAATATTATAAAACCATTAATAAATAAGTTTATTTTTATTTCTATTTTTATAGATATTTAGAAAGCTTTTTTATAGAAATAAATATCTATAAATAATTAGAATATTATTATAACTTTAGAAAGTATTATAGTTAAAACACCTAAATCTTCTATTAATTTATTGTAATTTAAATAGTTATTTTATAATAGTTTATAGTTAAAGCTAAAAAATATTAATTTAGTAATATATATACTATTTATTAAGAAAGTAAGTAAGTATTTAAACTTTAATAATATATCTAATACTAATAATTAATAGATTATTGACTCTCTTAGAGTATAAGTTAACGTTTTATAGCTAAAAATATATATAAAAGTTAAGCTAAATATAAGTAAATACTTTAAAGTAAGTAAATAGACAATTAAAAAGAAATAGGAGGTTTAGAATAAATTAAAATAAGTAAAATTAGTATTATTTGAAAGTAAATCGTGTAAGGGGCTGGCCCCTAGGCTTGTTCAACGTAGAGGTGCCGTCGGCTGAAGAGGAGAAGGACTTTACAAGAGTGAGCGCCTAGCTACGGAGATACGTGGTCGGGCTAGGCGGTGTGCCACGGTAGAATAGTGGATCCGGCTCCGCCGGATCTCGGTAACTGCCCCGGCAAAGCCGGAGATCTCGGCCGGGCTCTAGCCCGTGACAAATCGTTAGATAATAAAGAGAGTGTGAAATTGTATATTTTTATAATAGATTAATTAAGATATTTAGTAATATAAAAAAGTATAATTATTATAGTGAGGGTCGTAATGTATCAAAAATGCTGTTTCATAAGTAGGGGTGTTTTGGAAGTTGGGGTGGGGTCTTAGATAGGACCTAATCTGACTCCCCCGAAAGTCTCCGCATAGGTGAGAATGCGCCGGTGGTCGGCACTCCTGCCCCTCATTCTGACCCCGTAATCCGCAGCCCCATCATTCTCCGACTTCGTTAAATTGGACCCAAAACCTTATCCAGAACCCTGACAATTGCCTCAACCTCGTCCACTAACACGCCTTGGTGTAAGCTCTCTGGGAAGCATGTCTGCAAAAGGCAGGAATCACGATGTTACTCACCGGTGTTGTAGTGCACTAGGCTGACCCGCACTACGCCATCATCGTCGAGACCGAGAGTCCTTTCAGCCAGTCTCTTGGAGAAGAAGTGACCCCAGCGAATTCCGATATTCGACTGTGTTTCAACAGCCTCTACCACGCTCTGTGAGGATCTTCCCCTCACCGTGAAACTCACAGTCGGTAGTCGAACTGCGGCCTCGGATGAAGTTTCTCCACGGATGGAAATGTCTGGTCTTGAGTCGAGGTACTCAATAAGGCGCTTCTGAAGCTTTTCTTCGTGCTGGGTGATCTCATCCCATGTCTTTTTGGGGTTCTTCCCCAAATAAGCGACAAGGGGTATGATAGATTGTGTCAGCTCATAGCTGGCACCGGCGAGCTCCAGTTTATCCATCAAACTTGCAGATGGATTGAAATAATGTCCTAGCGGTTTTAATTGTTCCTGGGACTTGCGTGAACCGTATAAAAGGGAGATATGAGGTCCATAGACCTGATTTCCACGTGTCAATTCATGTGATACTGATGCCAGATGCTTTCATTCTTTATCAATAATCTCATAGACTCGGGGAGCTCACCTTGTACCAAGAAAAGGCATAAAAGTCTGCGCCAAGCTCTTTTACGTCAATCGCCCGGTGTGGAGCGTAGGCAACGCCGTCCACGCAAAGAAGGGCATCGGGAATCTCGTGTATCGTATCGGCAATGGCCTTGATGTCATGAATGCTACCAAGAATATTGCTAGCATGTGTACAGGCCACAAGGCGTGTCTTGGTAGTCAATAGACTTTGAAGGGTCTTGGCATCAAGCTTCGGGTTCGATCGATCAGCTGGCGACCACCACTTGATGTTCGCGCCAGCGATTTGGGCGTAGTGCAGCCATGGATCAATGTTCGACTCATGGTCAATCTCGGAGAGAATAAGCTCATCGCCAGCTTCGAGCTTAATGGAAGCGGCGAGATTCCGCAAGACCTGAGTGGTGGATGCTCCAATCACTCGAAGTTGAGAAAACCTGTTAGTTTTCAATTTTCTTGGATGACAGCGTCGGCCTCACCAATTTCGTCAATGCCAGCATTGATGTACTGAGATGCGATCCGATAGGCCTCATCAAACTTGGCGGTTGATGTGCGCGATGTGCTGTAAGTTGCTCCAAGCTGGACGTTGTTGGTTATGAGATACTCTGAGATACTGATCATGGTAAGCTCTTACACGATAGCACGTCGTCGTCAGAGGCATCACTTACCTGTGGGCAACACTGCCTAGCACTTGACTGCCACCAGCGTTATCGCCAAAGATCTGGTCCTTCTGCAAAGACGGGAATTGCTCCCTGGCCTTCTCGACCGAGAATTCCGAATCCATGGCACTTGCAGTAGAAAAGTGGAATCCTCCAGCTCCTATCGTTGGCTCTGATCAGCGTTGCTATTGGGTGACGATGCTCACGAACATCCGGCGGAGACCTGATTGATCAAGTAATGGTGGACTGGGGTAGTGCCGACCCCTCTTGTTCACACCGGATCGGTCTGGAGCCTGCGTTTGTTCTGTCGCAGAACCCGCTCTGACCGCCAATGAACACCACAGCAGTGGCCGGCCTCGGCTATCTTCTAGCTGCATATGCAGAAAGATGGCGACCGACTGAACCTGTGCACCCGAAGTTTCTTCTTATCGACATCTCACCCCTCATTAGCAGCTCCAACTACCCCTCACTCCTCAGTATCTCTGTTCACGATGAGCCCTTTAGGCTGATCTGTAAAGTATATCTCCATCCAAGTCAGCTTTAGAAGGCTTCGCGTCTCGCCATCTTACAGTTAGCTTTTGTACTGAAGAAAAATATCTTATGGAGCAGCGTAAGTAGACAATGATCCATGTACAAGAAGATGCTTGCAGCTTCCATGTCTAACCTAGGGAATCTAGTCGTCGAAGTAGGAGGAGTCCCCGTTCGGGTTGCTCCAAACGGAGATAGTCCTGAAGCAATCGCATCTTTTGAAGGTCTCATACGAAGATTGAAAACGACTTCAGTTGTTGCTCAGATTCCTCAAGCAATAAGTGCGCCATCTCGACAAGTTCGAATACTACTATCGGTCGACTTTGATGCAGTCTCCGGATGGTTAGGCACAGGACAGCACCCACGTAACTGCTTGGCAGACTATTCCTCAGGTTTCTTCGCAGGCCATGTTGGAGTGAGCCGTCTGATCCGTCTGTTCAAACGATTGGATGTTGCGGACAAGATAACTTGGTTCATTCCGGGTCATTCAATGGAGACATTTCCCGTGGAAACCCAGTTGATCATTGATTCTGGAGCAGAGGTCGCGTTACACGGCTATTGTCACGAAGACTGTACGAGACTAAGCACACAACAAGAGAAGGACATCTTCGAGAAGTGCATCAAACTTGCTCAATCTCTCACTGGAAAGAAGCCTGTTGGATACCGAGCGCCCCTCTATCGACTGCGAGAAGAAACGATTGAGTTGCTGGAGAGTGAAGGCTTCTTATATGACTCTTCACTAAGCGGTCACGATTCTCAGCTATATCAACTCACAAAAGGGCCGTCTCCAGTACCGGTAGACTATTCAAAGCCTGCACAGACTTGGATGCGACCGTGTGCTTTGCCAGAGCCTTCCAAAGTCGTCGAGATCCCCGCCAACTGGTACATGGAGGATATGACACCCTTGCAGTATCTACCGAACGTGGAAAACTCGCATGGATACGTGCCGTCTCAGTCGATTGAAAGGATGTGGCAAGACAGATTCACTTGGCTTTGGAATCATGGACCGGACGGCGAAGGTCCTGCGGATTTCGTGTTTCCGTTAATCTTGCATCCTGATACATCTGGAATGGCACACATTATTGGAACTATTGAGAGCATGGTGCTGTGGATGAAAGGTCATGGAACGCAAGTTGAGTTCGTCACCTATGAGACAGTAGCGAGATCGTATTTGAATCAAAAGGGGCATGCATGAGGATATCTAGTGCTTCTCATGATAGATAGCAGTGTAGTTATTTCCATGTGTCGAGAGGAAGAAATATGATCCGCGCAAACAGTAACAGCCGACTAGATCCTTCAACTGAGGGCTCACCGAGCTTCGAGATTGAACAATGAGAAAGTAATACTTACTATGGTCGGAACCCCACGTGAAATGCGTGGAACGCACGGATGAGACTGCGTCGTTTTCGCCCTGACTTGCGCACCCCAGGCATCCCGGATGCATGTGTTGTAATACGGGCCGAAGCATTGGTCCAGCCCAGCAAGTTTAAACTTTAACATATGACCCCAACCACACTGAAAAAGCACCGGCTGGCCACCCCAGAGAGCATTTCCCCGGAGCAGATGTGAAGAACGCTGTGGTAGTGAGCAGTTTCTAAGTTGAACCCTCACGATTTTCGTCGATCTACCTTAGACTTTGCCAGTGACCACCACGAAGCATCCTACTCCACGATGGCCGCGAATAGCTTCCAAACGCGGGTCCTAGAAATACTGAAAGCAACCAGAAATGCTGGCATCAATGCTGGCTGGGCTCCAGCAGGTCCGAAATCCCGTGCTTCCTGGCGAACCATTGCGGAATCGACGGTGGAAAGACCAAGTTTCTTGTACTGACTATAAGTAGACCAGGGTATCAATGCTCTCTCAACTCTATCGTCGCTCTCAAAGAAGCTGCTTGAAGATGGAAATCCTAAAGAAGCAGGCGCAATCCAAGAGGTTCTCACTATCGCCACTGGATCTCCTGACTACGGAGGCATGGGACTTTCAACGGACATGAACTTATCAGAAAAAGACATAGATGAGGTCGTACTTTTGGCATCCGCATGTAAGAACTCTCACTCCCTCGTTCTTTCTTATATAGTGCCAAGAACGTGCCCGCTGTTCGGGTCGTACTGAGAATCGAATCTGTAGGGCTTGAGTCTCTCAACTCAGCCGAAAGGTGCGGCGGACCAATCGTGCCCTTGGTCAATAGGCCCGCTGGCCGCCGTCCTATGAACGTCACGGAGAAAATATTCGCCTTGCACGATGTAAATCTTCCAGGATGGGTACGCACTGGGGACACTATCAGGATTTCCGTTGACTGGGTCATGGCCAGTGAAGCAACTTGGCACGTGAGTTTGGGCGCTTAGTTTTGTGGAGAGCAACCCCGATAACGTATCACAGGGCATGCTTCAAGCGTACAACAAGCTTGGAGATCCTGGTATTTTCTCGAACTCCAGGTTTTGGCTTGCAGGCGATCATGTTGTTGATCCCAGGATTATGGACACACCGCTTGTTCAGAAGCTTGTTGGCCAGATGGACTTTGCAAGAAAGAGATTCAAAATGACCGAGTTCCAAGGCCACAACTACACCATCATGCATACAGAGTTTTACCGCGAGCGTGCACAGCCTGGACAGATAATCATCGGTTCTGATTCTCATACCTGTAGTGCGGGCGCTGATGGATGTCTTGCTATTGGCCTAGGCGCCACCGAAGTCACGATGGCGCTCGTCACTGGCGAGATCTGGTTCAAGGTTCCAGAGGTTGTTGAGATTCGCCTGATCGGCAAACCACGACGAGGTGTAGGCGGGAAGGACATTATCCTATATATCCTGCAACAACTCAAGCGCAACACCGTTGCAGCGGACAGAGTTGTAGAGTACACTGGGCCAGGATGTCGATGGCTGAGCCCCGACGCACGCTTCGCTGTTGCCAACATGACAACCGAATTTGGTGGTATCACAGGCATCTTCCATGCGGATGAAGTGACCAAGCAGTTCATCGATTCCCGAAAGACGGCTCATCACAAGACCGCTTCTTACTACTTCAAGCCGGACGAAGGTTGTTCATACGCTGAGTCTCACATCATTGACATATCTCTGGCGCAACCATTCGTGGCTCGATATCCTAGTCCCGATGACGTTGTGCCCGTGTCAGAGGTTGCAGGCACAAATCTCGATGGCGTATTCATCGGCGCATGCACAACGGCGGAGGAAGATCTCATAACGGGAGCATTGGTCCTGCAAGCTGGTCTCGAGGCAGGAAAGCAGCCCGTTGCGGGAGGAAACCGCCGAGTGGTGCCGGGCAGCCGTCCTATCGCGGACTACTTGCGAAAGTCTGGGCTCGCAGAGATCTATGAACGTGCTGGCTTCACCATCGGTGTTCCAGGATGCAGCTATTGCGTGGGTATGGGTGCGGATATGGCCCAGCCAGGTGAGGTCTGGTTGAGCAGCCAAAACCGCAACTTTGAAAATCGAATGGGGAAGGGTAAGTGGTTTTGAAATACGGATGTGTCTTTTTGATATTCACTAGAACTGATGGTCTGTAATAGGGGTTATTGGTAGTTTGGCTTCCGCCGCGACGGTCGCTGCGTCGTCCTTTAACATGGTCGTGACATCGCCGCAGGAGCTCATCGATCTTGTGCCAGATGAGCGATGGAACAGCATCAAAGGCAAAGGCTCACTTCCCGAGGGACCTCTCACCCAACCGCTCTGGGTCGAGCCACCTGGACAAGACGCCGAGAAACAAGAGGGCGACGAAGATGAGCAGGAATTCAAACCGACTGACGTCGGAGTGGGAGACAATGGGACAACAAGATCTGGCACTATCAAGAGCAAAGTCTTTCGACTGGGAGACTTTGTTGACACTGATGCGGTACGTCTCTGACCCTGCTTTTAAGACAGATATTAGACACTGACGTTGCTGACTGCCGCTTATCAGCTTGCCCCGGCCCAATATCTCCTTACATCAAAGAATAACGAACAGTTAGGAAGCCACTGTCTTGAGCACACCACTCCAGAGTTCCGACAGAAGGTCAAAGAAGGTCACGAGGTGGTCGTCGCCGGCAAGGCGTTTGGGTGCGGATCCAGCCGCCAGGAGTCTGTTCAATCACTGCTAGGTTTGTCTTTCTTTGGCTGGATGCAACGCGCTTCTCGGCCTGAAGTAGTAAGGACCATGCTGAACATTTGACAACAGGTGCTGGGGTGAAGTGTGTTATAGCCCAGAGTTTTGCCTTCATCTACAGCAGGAATCAGCCATCTTTGGGACTATGGGGGTTCATCATCAATGATGCTCAATTTTACGAGAAGGCAAACATGGGAGCGAACATCGAGATTGATCTGGACCGCAATGTTGTGACAGTTGATGGGATGTCTTTCGATTTCCAGCTTTCTGAGCTTGAGAAGAAGCTTACCAAGATGGGCGGTATGACAAATGCATTCAACCAATTTGGACAGCGAATCTACGACGTCTTGACTGGGCGAAGCTCCAAGAATGGCAGTGTTCTCAAGGAACCTAAGGTTAAGGCCCCACAGGACGTTTTGGCTTGGTAAACTGGAAAGGGTTTTGGACGCCACTTTGAATCGGTATTTTACTCGATTTCCCAGCCTTTTGTCTATCCCCTCTAGCACCTAGTTAGATGATGATTTAGACCAACCAGTTTCCATTCTCGTCCTCGTATCCCATGTCAACGTAAGTCCAGCCCTGCTGAGTCATAACGCCATCGATGACCATGTGCTGGGACTCGATGTTGTTAGAGAATCTTTCCTTCCTGATCGTCTTGTGGGCGTCGTTGATCTTGTTCATCTCCTCATCGGTGAGCGTGACCAAGCGGATGTTCTCCTCAATGCGCGATTTGTTCGCGCTCTTCGGGATAATGCTAGTTCCACGTTGGACAGCCCAGGACAGCGATACAACGCCGGTGGAACAGTCATGCGCCTTTGCGATGCTGGTGAAGAGTTCGTGAGTGAGGATTTCATTCTGCGCGGACCGCGATCCGCCCAGGGTACTGATAAAGTTAGTAATCTCTGGTGCCAAAGGAGCTGGCGGTCTCACCTCCAGCCCATCACATGGATGCCCTTCTCTTGACAGTAAGGCACCAGCTTCAGGTTAGGGTTGAATGCGTGCATCTCCACTTGGTTTATGGCAGGAACAATCTTGGCCTCAGCCAGGAGCTCATCCATGACCTTCGGCATGAAGTTGCTAACGCCAATGGACCTACACTTCTCCCCAACCAGAGGCTCCATCAACTTCCAGGTCTCGATAAAGGTAGGGCTCTCCCACTTCTTGAGAACCTTCTTCTCAGGGGCGGGTGTGGTGGCCCACGGCCAGTGCATCAGGATCACATCGATGTAGTCGAGGCCGAGAGCATCGAGAGAGATCTGCAAAGCTGCCGCCGGGTCGTGGTGCCACTCTCCCCAGAACTTGGTCACCACAATGATCTCAGACCTAGGAACCCCACTGTTGCGAATGGCCTTGCCGACGACCTCCTCGACACCATAAAGCTGGGCAGTATCGATAAGGCGGTAGCCGACCTTGAGGGCGTGGATGATGGACTCTTCTAGGGCCTTGGCGTCATCCGTTCCTTGACTGCCTGTAGCATGTCAATATATTGTGCTTAAACAAGCCAAGGCTTTTATACTTACCTTGCCAAGTTCCCAATCCAACGGCAGGGAATTCGAGTCCTAGGATTTGCCCTGTCAGTCCGGCAACCTTTCCCTGGTAAGAAGCAGCACACCATTATTGAGCTTAAACGTCTTAGTACAAATTGGCGGCGCCATAGTGTCGACTGTAGATCTGTGAAAACCGATAGGTGATCTTGTAGTTCCTGTAATCGGAATATTTCGCGAGGCGTCAAGAGGTGGTAGTGGTAGATCGGTGCGTCTGCTGTGCGACCTCTACTGCGGGGAAGCACCTACGTGTTTGGACATGACGTCATTCGAGCTAACGAGCAGCTTGTGCTGTCATTGGCTTGTATATAATGAATTAGTGGTTTTCAACACTCATTGAAATTGGAAAACGGCTGGTTCTAGGGGAGAAGATTTACCCAGGCTGTAGATCTAACATCTAACACAGATATCCATATCAGAAACGAAGTCAAGGGTGCAGTGTCGCAACGGGGATAAGCGCAATAGCATGGTACCAAGCACAGGGCCCCGCAACATCACTTTTTTTTTTTTTTTTTTTACAAACCTATGCACGTTGGTTCTAGGACCTTGCGACGGCTTCTCATATTATTTCATATTTTTCTTCGGGGACATGAAATCATGCAAGATTCCTCAATGTTTCCTCGGCCGATACTTTAGTTCTCCGTATTAGCAGGTCGGACCGATGCTGCTGTCGTGTTGGGCCGCATAATCCATCCCCCAAAGCAGCCTCATGTCACCCAACATCGACTCGGCGCAGGCAAACCCCTTTCCTGCGATGTCTGAGACCACAACTTCCACCCTCTTCTGATATTCCACCTGCCTAACCTCCATTGCAACACCCATCAAAATTACCAAGTAGCACCATGACTCAAGACCTAGCATAGGAACTCTTTGCTCTAGCCTTTCGAGAACAAAGACACCATGTGCTTCAAGATCAGGCATGTCGTGCATATGCGGGAGGTCCTCGTCGATGAGTTTCCATGTTGGGTCCCAGAAGGTTCGGGTGAGTCCCATGAGGGCGAAATGGTAGAAGACCTCTCTCATGCAACCGAAATCGTTCCCTTCCACGTCGTCGCTTGCATCGTCTCTGCCGCGAAACATCTCCATCACGTCGATCACTCTACCAGAGCTTTCGACAACCTCCTTTCCGGATTTTAGCAACCCATAGCTTGCCAGAGCCTCCTTGAGCTCGTCCTCCGTTGCTTCGGATTCGGTTTGACGGTCTGCAATGATCTGACGCGCTTGTCTCACCCATTTTGTGGCTCTGTATTCAATTTTTCCAGGCTTAACAACCCTCCAATACACGGATATGTTGTTTATGATAGTGAGACTTACCTGTGGTGCAGTCGAGCAAAGTTCACGACGTATTTGCAGTAATGATGGAGGATCGCGGCATTTGCGCGGATGTTGCTGGTAGCTGAGTCAATGTCTGCGAATGGCGAAGGATCGTAGAGGTCAACATCGACGAGATATGTGTCTTCAAATGAGATCATAGCGTGGTAGCCAGCCATAAGAGAATAGTTGATGAGAAGGCCCCTATCGAAATAAAGATGAGGGCCTCGTCGTTCTTTCTTTAGTTGATCCTGTATTTTATCTGATAACTTGCGTAATACTGCTTGGAACAGGAGCCATGAACGGGCTACCATGGCCTGGAGTTGTTAGTTAAACCAATTTTCCACATCCTATCGCCGGGATCTCTTGACTTGCCTCCATGTAAGCGAGGAGAATGCCAAATACCAGCGTCAGATGTTGATCATGGCACTCTGGCGATGTGAGGATATCCAAGAAATTATTCAGCTTGTGACGGTCTGAGGCAGCCACCGCAGCTGCAGCCGCCTGCTTTTTATTCACGTCTCCCCCTTTTTGAAACTCGAGAAGAATTTTGCCGATGGTCGTGACAATAGCCCTCACGGGCATGGATGTTTCCAGGTATGTTCTCAGAAATGAGAGTGAAAATACATCCGTGAGGGGCGATGGCGAATCTCCGACGAACGCGAAGAAAGCAGTCGTGATTTCATGCGGCAAAGGTTCCAATGCACCCGGCGTGGTATTGAGATCTCCAGGTGTTGTAATTTTTGAGCCAACAGTAACTGGAGATGAATGGCTCATTGGCGACGCTGAGGTGGAAGACGACAACGATCTCTTCCGTTGACGGATCCGTCGACACTCGCACTATAAGTCTGGTAAGTATTCTTCGTGTAACAACGAGTCAGAATATGACTGACCATTGCCCATAGCTGGCGGCAAGATGGGCATTGTCGAGCAGCCGCGGCCGCTTTGCGATCGCGAGGTCCGGTCGGCTTTCGTATCCTGTATCCATCCATGGCCATCCTCTTCTCGCTCCTCTGCAGCCTTGGAAGACGTTGAAGGCGCGCGCACTCAAAGATGAAGTGCGAAGACCGATCGCGATCGGCCAATTTCCGGAGATGTAGTCAAGTGCCGAGAAGGAGCAACTCGTATCGGCAGCTTTCCCTGTACGCCGGTAGGTCACAGGTGTTCATGAGATCCGGTCGACTTTCGGCTCAGAGGACAGGGTTCTGGACGTTCACGTCGGCGTGGAAACTCCACGTGTGCATGAATCTCATGTTACCCTCAAAGTTTCCAGGTCGTGAAAGTCAATTATCATTGGGCGATTTGCTGGCGAGGCAGCATAGGACGGCATGAGGATAGGGCGTCCGGACGGCCAACCCAGAATGTTAACAGAGAGACAGAAAAGACGGGGAAGAGATGACTGGGGGGAGGTGCGACGAACAACTGATTTTGAGTTTAGGCCCCATTTGCCGGGCCGCACCACGGGGCGAATTGCTCTTCGAAACGTATAAGGACCCCCCGCTGCGTTTGAGTTTTGAGTAGGGTAATGTTTGCCCGATCCTTGCTGTGACGCAGAGCAATGAAGTTGCCAAGCAAGGGGCGTGCGCTTTTGCCTTTGTCTTTAGTTCGCTGATGATGGCACCGCCTGCCGACGAGTATGTGCAGCCGATCTCCACGCCTTCAGCCTCAATTGTGCATCAATGACAACATTCAACCCTACAACCGGAAAAGGTAAATGCGTTTCCGTCGGACTCCCACAGTTCTCCGTGAAGGCGCAATCGCGTACTTCGTTCAACAGCCCAACGCAACCTGATGCACCTTAGAATACCCACTCTGTGACAGCAACTTTAGACGACCTGACTCAGAACTCTGGGTAATGGGACCATGGCCATATCGCGGAAATAAACCCCAAACAAGAGGATGTCCAAGGCCTTGGCTGAATAAGGGATGCCGGTGCTGTCAACGGCTTAGTTGCACAGTACTGCGCCGGGCAGATAGACAGGGAAGAGAAACAGACCAAAGCGAAAATAAGCATAATCTGGTTTCTAGATCTGGCGGCGGGTCAAGGTTGGTGAGCCAATACATTAGTCGTGTTTACGAACACGGAGCAGCCCGTAGCGCACGTTACTTTTGTTTTGTTCCCTATTCTGTGTAGTTTACTCTATCGTGCTATTCAACCCGTATGCAGTGTACGCATACACCTCTGTATCAGAACAACTAGCGCACGTTGCAGACAGTAATGTCTTGCTGAAGCTGATTCTAGCCTAGATTGACACGACTCATATCATTGTTCGCCTGTATTGACCCGTCGGAGTGCTCCATGCGCCGAAGCTAAGTTATTGGAAGCTTTTCCGCGTACGAACTGCGAGATCTTTGTGTTACGTTTGGGGTAATAGTTACCGTGGAACAGATTCAACTTCCATGTCCTCATGAAGAAATGAATTTGCTCAGGCCTGAGTCAATTGAACGTTGCTCAGCGCCGTTGTGAAGCTCACGAAGCTTGTTACTCCGTTATACTGCGAAATTCGCGCGACTGTTGCAACTTAGTCCAACCGGTCACCCTGGTAGCTTGGTTGGCAATGTCAACTAAACCGACACCACTCCTTTCTCCGTCTGGTCCCTCTCCTCAAGTCCAAAGTCAGTCTCCAATTCCTTCCTCAACTTGACTTCTCGTTCAAGAAAGCTCAGCAAGAAGGCGAGCCCCGCAAACGAAAGCGCAATAAAAAAGACCTTCCTCAAAGCTTCAGTGAAAACCTCAATAATCTGATCTCTGACGGGTGTAGAGAAACTCTCAACGAACACCTTCGTCGCGCTCGCATAAGCATCTCCATGTCTCAGCACATCCCTCGCCCCAGCGTCATCAACAATCTCAGCAAACTTGGCGGTGTAGGTGTTGAAGATGGCAGCTGGAATAGCTACACCCCAGATCTGACCAAAGCTCCGGATAAACGACCAGCTCGCTGTTGCTGCCGCCTGGTCCTTCTCTTCTAAGCTAGCCTGAAATGCCGGCAGTAGCGTGTTGAGGAGCATCCCTGACCCCAGCGCTGGTACAACTTGGACCAACACCCATGCCGCTGTGTCGCTGTGTCGGTCTAGCAGGGTCCAAACGCCGAAGCCGACTGCAAGGAGCGCAAAGCCAGAGATGTGGAGGGCTTTATATCTTCCCCAGCGGCTGAGTACCACCGCAGATACAGCAGCCCCTGGAATGGCAATAAGGCAAACCGGTAGTAGCTGCACGCCGGACCGTGCAGGAGTTGATAGCTTCACGGCTTGGAAGTAGAGAGGGAGAAAGAAGAATGCCCAGTATACCATTGCCGAGTTGAGAAAGGTCGTGGCATAGACCACAGCTGAGGTGCGGTTGGCGAACAGGCGGAGAGGCATCACTGGCTCTGGGACTATTCCGCATCCTTCGACGACGCAGAAGCCAGCGAGACCCAATAGACCGAGAATCAGGGGGACGATGACCTTGTAGGAAGACCAGGGATGTACGGCGCCTGCCCAAGTAAGAGCAATGAGAACGGACACTGTCGATGTTATCAGAATGGCGTTGCCAATCACGTCGATTCGGCGCAGTTTGTTCCCAGTTGTAGAGGTCCTGTCCCACTTCACGTGGAGGAAAAGGTAAAGGAGGACCAAGGAGAAACCGCCAACAGGCAGGTTGATGTAGAATACCTGCGTGAGTCAGCATCTGCCAGAGAAAGACCAGGGGAAATCTAACCCATCTCCAAGACGTCTTCTGCACAATGATTCCGCCCACGAAGGGGCCTATCGCGGTTCCAATCCCGTAAGTGACCAGGATGATTGCAACATAATTTCCTCTGTCTCTAAGCGGCACAAGATCTGAAATGATTATGTCAACAATCATGTTGATGCCCCCACTTCCGGCTCCCTGAATCGCTCGGCCAGCGATGAGCATCGCAGGGCCATTTGCACCGCCACAAATGCCGCTTCCTAAGGTGAAAAGAGCTACGATGGCAATGGTGAGATATCTGCGACCAAAGAGGTTCGAAAGTTGGCCGAAAAGCGGTTGTACTGCTGCGCTACGTCTCAGGAGATTAGAGATGTGTTGGCATGAGTACGACTGGAAAGGTTTACCTCGTGAGGAAGAATATGTTGGCGACCCAAACGTAGCTGCTTCCAAAGTTGAGCTTTTCGACAACTGTGGGCAGCGAGGTGACAATGACTGTATTCTCCAGCGATGCGAGAAGGGAGGTGATGCACAGCGCAAACAAGATGGCCCAGAAACGGTAGTCTTTCTTGTATGAATCTGATGCATTTAACCCAGCTACCTCGGGGGTGTCACCGGATTTCTCTTCGATGTGAGGCGCTGCCATGTTGATGGGCGTGCTGATCGTTTTGTGGATGTGGTTCTCTGTGTCAGCTGCTGTAAGCTTCGTCAGTGGTTCTGAACCTCGTGAGCTTAAAATAGTTTAAACTGAGCTTTCGAACAAGATATGTTCTGTCGTTGCAAGAGACAGCAGCGAATCTTTCACCTCTAGTATCCCTGAGTATTTAGCATGGTAGCCATGTTAGCAGGAGAGTTTTGATTCCGCGACCACGATGATCGGAGGCTTCTTGATGATCAGGTTGCTGACGGGCTTACGACACGATCCTTCGACAAGCAGTCGGAGGCTTTCGCCAAATGTCTTACGCTTTTCATCGGGGCCCTATTGAACGGTCTGATTGCATCAGCCATTGGTCATGAAGAGACCAAGTCCGACCCCGTCTGGGCCATCTCATATGAATTTCCTATATAGTGAGAGAATGCACATCTTTGTTAATTGTAAAACGACACTATTCAAAACTCGAAAACCTAAGTATCACTCTACTCATATTTCCAACTAATGGGCCAATAATTATGATCGCTTAGCAATGCCTTATGACTACTGGGCTCTCTATATTGCCCCTTGGGGCCCCACGCCCAAAGTAGTAGCGAGATTTCTTATGTATCGGCAGATACATGCACATGCTTCCATTTCCGGGATTTGCGTTAGCCGCAAGATTGAGACAAGATAGAGAGAGTCTCCGTTCACTGATATCTAGAATCATAATATTCGTCAATCTCCAGAGCCGGCATAAGAGGGTTTGAACAGAACGTGAAACTCCAAACATACCCTGGAGCCACCCTCATTACACACAGTGAAGAAACTACCGCAGCAGGTCGAAGAGTAGCAGGTGGACTTCTGCAGAACAAGTGTCTGAGTTCCAAACTGGTACTTGAAAGCGTCGACGATCTGTCGGAGGATGACGGGGCCCCCGCCCCCAGTGAGTCTGCCGCAAACCCATTCGTTCAAGGGGATAGGGTCTTGTCTAGTGACAATTTCGAAGTTATTTCCTCTTCTTTCCGAGGAAGAAGTGTCCCCTTTGTAGCCTTGTTCCTCCAAGTCTTCATGGTATGACAAAGCATCTTTTGCCAGAGAACCATCACGAATGGAGGCTGCTCTAGCACCCATGACTGTGATGGCAATAGAGAAGATCAAGTTCACAAGTTTCTGGAAGCGGTATTCATGATTAGAGACCAAAGAGACATTTTAGGGCAGAGAACGTACCATGTTCAGCGATGTTATAGCTGTGGGCGTGTGTTATGCAGAGCAGTTGAGTGAAAAATAGCCTCTCAGGTCTCTTTTGGAGTCTGGGGAAAGGGAAGATAGATTAATACCGCCCAAATTCATCACCCATGGCGTTTGGTGCTTTTACAAGTTTCTAGTCATTGGAAAGTGGCCATATCCGTGGTGGCTTAATTACCTCGAAAGCCTAGCAAGTCCACCCGGAGCGAGGCACACCGCCGCCCACGAACCTGAGACGCTATGAGGCTTGCAATCTCACCCAGTGTGTGCCATATTGCCTAGTTTGGCGACTTCAGCTATTCAATGCCTCCTTCTGAAGTTTGTCTTGCAACGCCATCGAAGAAGCCATATCCATAAGCGGGCAGTGCGCTGGCCAAGAAAGACAGACATTCATTCCCGCTACAATTGGTGGCAAGACATCGCACCACTGCGATCCGTCGTTTGGCAGACCAAAAGGTCGCTGAAATTGGCTCAAATTGAATTATGACAAAGGTCGAATGTGCGTGCCCCCGAGGAGTGCCAGAAAGATAAGCACTTTTCCTAATTCAAAGATACTCGCTATATCCGTAATTGGGATATTGTCCAACATCCACATCGAACCCGTTGTAAGCGTACGACATCGCCGGCCCGGAGCTGACTCCAACAAATCCGCCGCCCACACCCTCATAGCCATTGCCTGGGACAACCATTCTTCCTCCTCTTATACGGTTGACCAGCTCCGTAAGCTCCTTGAGCAGAACACTTGCCGCGATCACCTTGAAGCTCTGCAGTTGCTTCCCGTCCTCGAGCTCGAAACCCTCGTTGGGCATCAGGCCCACCATCAGGCAGGAATATGACATCTCCAAAGCCTCCCTGTTTGGCGCGAGCATGCGCGTGACGGGATCGTCCGACAGAAAGGAGTACTGGTTGCTACTGCTGCTGTTGTAGATCGAGGAGGCTTCCTGATCCACGGTCCGGAGCTTGCGTCGCATTTGACCCACGAGCCACTCCGAGAGACGGTCGAACTCGGCCTTGAGCTTTTTGGAGTTGTCTTTCTGGCGCCTCGTTTGGGCACCAGCCTTGTTGAAGATGGACCCGCAAAAGACCTCAATCTCAGTCATTCGTTTCACGTGATTGTCCGAGTACGTGCTCATAGCCTGTATAACGGTATCTTCGTATCTTGGAGGACTCTGTCAGCAAGCTCTGAGGGAGATTTGATCGGGGTGCATACACATCACGAAGCCTCTTGGCCTCGGCTTGCCTTATTCTCCACGTTACTCTTCCACCAGTATAATCGTATATTTTTCGTTCAATCAGCCCGACAAACTGATCCCAGACCGAAGGACCAGCTCTGGTCACAACTCGCTGGATATCCTCGGTCCAGATATGCTTCTCATCGACGTTGCGGTAGAGAATGCCAAGGATCTTCTCTGACTTGTAGTATTGATGCGGCGGCAGCATGTCTTCGTCGTCCTCTTCCAGGGTTTCATTCTTACCGATGAACTCGATCTCGTTTCGGTCAAAAATATGTGCGGGTGGAGCAGGCGCCAGACTAGGTCTCTGTCAGCAATGGTCAGAATCGGCAAGCAGCTCTTACTTACAAGTCGGGGCGGAATCTGGGAGCCTTGGGGATCTCTTTCGTGTCGACGGGAATACCGGTCTTGGAAAAGTCGACGGCTGTCGAGTGCAGCCCAGCGAGCGTCAAGCAGTCGTTGCCTAGCGTGCCATTTGGATCTTGATCAGACACGACCAGATGTCTCGTCGCGATCAGGCCCAAACAGTCTGACTGCATGAAATCGACAAAACAGTTGGCCATGTCTTTTCTCTCCACCGTCTTGCCGAGAGCCGCCGGAGTCACTCGCGGGTAGTCGGCAGCTTTGTATGTGACCTTTGGCATGGCGTCTCGATCCCAGATAATGTTGTAAAGGTCTCCATCTAGATCGCCACCACTCAATTGGCTGGGCAAGTCTCGCCTGCCGAACTGACTGAAAGCTATGCAATTGCGCAAGTTTCGTAGCGGGTGCCCTGCGGGCGGCGTCCGCATCTTGACCAGCTGGATGTCGCCGGGATGCAAAGCTGGAGATCTTGTGACGAGTACAGGACCGTCTCTCAACGATCCATCAATGGAAGTCCTGCCAGGTCGTCGGTATGTATCGTAAGCGATGTACACCTCCCCTTCTCTCAAGAAACCGGTCTCATCCATGCCTCCGAAGACAGTCACGCCTTTTGGGACAGGGATTCTGGCTTTGTGTTTGAGTAACCGCAGTTCTTGAAGCACGACATTCTGGACTACTGTCCGCAGGAAGTCATCTCGTCGATAATCGATGCCGTATTTATCAAGACTCTTGATAAAGGATGGTAGGAAGCAGTTTAGTCCGATGCCTTGCATATGCAAGAAAGTTCCGGTGTTGTAGGCGTCCGCCGTGACAGCTCGAAGTCGATCTAGTTCTGTCTTTTGTAACCGAAGGAAGAAGTCGTTGCGCACTCCCAAGTCTTCCAAGATCTTAATCATCTGACGATTGAGGACTAGCTTCAGTGGCTTGGATGCTCCGCCGCAAATCTCGAGGTTCTCGGTGTCCTGACTTGGAAATTTCTCCATGGACTCTCTCCTGATACACATGACACGGCCTGGAAGACGCGTATCAAGCGATAGCATCCCTTTTACGCCTCCCCACCGAATTTGAAGGCAGGTAGGGATGAGAGAGCCCCTCGGCAGACGGGGCCAGATCAGTTCGAGGGCTTCCCTGGAAATGGTGCCCACCCCGTCGCTGAAGACGCGGTCGTCGCCCCCAATGGAAGACTTAATGTCGGGAATATTCCAGGCGCTGATGTCGCTATCAGTGAGAGAGATGAAGGCAGGTGTCTCAGAAAAGGTCTGCCCAATCCTAGCGGCGCACTTGGCCGGAATTTGAATGTGTTCGAAATCACCGAGGGACTTGATGATGTGTCTGTAGAGCTGCATTTCTCCGCTGTCGTCGACGAAAGGGGCCATGAACCAAGCTGCGTGTGATCGGAGAGAAGAGTGTGAGAAGCCGAGGAACTGGTAGATTCGTCCAGCAACCTGAATTCCTTTGTTCAGTACATTCTTGTAGCGCTCGAAAACATCTTCGTAATTGACCCTTGGATTGAACCAGAGGTCGGTGCCGTCCTCGTCACAGAACTGCACTCTCATGAAGTAGTCTGAGTGGTTTCGGTGTTTGCGAAGAATGCGGTTGAGTGGCTCCATCTCGGGTCCGTGAAGAGTGACTCTCGTGGGTGTCACCATGGCTTTGAACACCCATGCGTGGTGATTGGACACATCCGGACCGTACAGGGTACTCCTGTAGTCACCCTCCGCTGTATTCTTCTTTCCATCTCGAGGAGGAACTTCAGAATCTCATCTGGATCCAAGACGTTCGGATGTATGTCGTGAGTGGGGAATGGTAAACATTCTCGAGGCCCATCACGCAGGCTTTGAAGGGCCTGGTCAGATAGCGGGTCTGGCCGTTTCGCCTTCCTTGCCTGCCTGAAGAGGATCTCAATCTTGAGAAGCAAGTCATAGGCTACCCGGGGATGCAGGTAATTGTTCCAGACCAGAGACTGCATGAGAAAGAGGATGCGAAAGGGTAAGGCCGTCTCTGTTCCTAAATGTGTCAAATGCTTGTAGAAAACATCCCATGAGCTTTGATAGTCAAGCGTCCAATGAGCCGGGCGTCCATCGTAAGAAATTTGAAAGTGGACGATGCTGAAAAGTTGCCTGTTCTTCAGCGACATCATTTTGTGGTCAAAATCAGTATCGAGAACACTGAGTTGGCAAACTAGACATTTGCCAGCGTAACCGGCATTCAGTGGAGCATCTGGTATATCGGTGCAGCGTACGAACTGTTTGTGTTGAGGCGCCGGTCTCGAAAGGGTGAGTTGTGAAAATTGGTCTTCCAGCTTGACCTTGTTGCGGTAGAATTTGGGAGGCTCGGATAATATGAAGGTAAAAGTGCATAGGGATGAGGAATGAATTGACTCAAAGACAGAGGAATACGGAATCTCAACCTTGAAATCATTTGTGAACTTGATGATAATCATCCTTCTGCCAAATGATGCCACAGCTCCAATATCAAGGCGATACTGCTCAACAAAGGCCAGGGTTTTGGATCCGTTTCGAAAAGAATTGTGACCACAAGCCAAATGCCTGACTGGAAATGCGATGGCTTCCTCAGCAGAGAGAGCATCGAGTCGATCCCGATCTTTGACTTTCTCCTGGAGACGATGATGCAGGCTCTTGAGCATGAAGGGGTCCGGTGCCTTATTTCCTGCTTGGACGAATATGGGGGTGTGCATGAGATAGAGCCTGGCCCTCTCCTTGGGACCCTTTCTGGCTTTGGACGAGAAGCCGCGGCCGTCTGTTGTGGCTGGATCAGCGATGATCTGTTTGCCATAGGGTTTGAGAAAGAAGACGCCATCCTTCTGGTTTAAAAAGGTTACCCAGCCGACGTTTTTGTTGTGTTTGGAATTACACGTCCATGCAGTGATGCCCAGGGCATTCATGTAAGGTTTCAGCTGTTTCTCCAAGGTGCGATCCGTCAACTGCTGAGGGACGTTGGTCATGAAGACCTCCATTATGATAGATGCGTTGCGGCTCTCGACCGGACTGCAATGGACAAGATAGAATAGCAGTGATGAGGGAATCCTAAGGATCTGATGTTGTTGAGGCCGTCAATTTGAATGTAAGCATTGGCAGAGCAGACAGCTCGTGGCTCAATTCGGCATGTTGACGGGCGATTGCATCTAAGACGGATGTCAGTCTTGGTCTGAGTAAGGGTTCCCCTCGAACAAGAGATAAGGTACCTTAACAAGATGATGACCTATGTGTTATGAGTGATGTCCCGTAGCCAGTCACATGAGAGGCTCGTAGAGGGACGTAAGAAAAGATTTCAATTAAATGGCCAGCAGGCTGGACGAGCGGAAGCTTTCCAGGCGTGAACGACGGCGCTTGCTTCTGTGGTGACGGACGCGAGCTGGCAAACGACCACCCGAGCAGCAAACAAGCTGGGATGAGGAGCAAACAATGCTCTTCTGCGGGCCAATGAAGATGCCACTCGAGACTAACGGGAGCCACCGGGCAGTTGGCAGGATGGGAGCTTGATGGTGCCGTCCCGTGGTAAGGTAAGGTACTTGGAGTAGCTTCCGTTCGCTGTGTCCTCCCTGCCGGGTGAGTGGCCCCTCCCTCCAACCTCCAATTGTGCCCCTCCGTTGCTTTGAGCTCCCGATTCGGATTAGTGCAAGCTGCTGCACTCTATCGTTGATTGGCTTGAGAGGCACATCTCCACCACGGAGTGGGGGCTTTCATGGTCAATGATTGGACGGCCTCCAGCGGAAGCGAAAGGCTGTCATTGGTCGATAATTCAGCAGGAGGGTGTTCCGGTGCTGAAGATGAGGCAGGAGAGAGCGTCCATTGTCGCGATGGTCCTACCTTCCGATCAGGTAGTCTCTGACGGAAAAGAGCTCTTCACACCGCCTTCTTCACTCAAGATCTAGGAAGGCATCTTTGCCCAGGCTTGACTCGACGTTCTCGCACAAAGCAATCCGAGCTGGAAGACGTCTACCCATGATGAGTCGCAGCAATGTGTTCTTCAATGGACACTAACTCAGAAATGGATACCATCTCGCCTTCTCCAACTGGTCGAATTGTGACTGAAATCGGACATTAATCCCTTTTCTCGTCTTTTGCAATGCTCTAAGCGCAATTCCTAGGATCGAGAACTGAGTCAACAGATCTTCATGCGACCGACATCGCTTGAGTTGTCCAGCAGGAAAAACCATCAATCGCGGTCGCAAGACCCAAGATGTCCTGGCAGAACACTTTTCCGCCTGCCTCCGATTATTTATCTCGACGATGCCGAGTAGCAATGCCCCTCCTCCGCGCGAATGCTACCTCTGCTACACGAATACCCCAACCAAGTCGATAAACAGCACAACGGACGGTGACAGTTCAGCGTCGTTGACCCCTCACCACCGCTGAAATTAACCCTTTATCCCTGCTGCCACTGGCTCGTTGCGCTGCGCGAGGTGCCGTGCCATCATCCCGAACCTACCGACCCTCCCCCAAATCGACCCCGCGTTCGTCATCTGCTCCGCCCACTGCCGAGCAGCACCACCGAAGCCGCCGCTGAAGATTCCGGCTTATTTTTCTCAGCATTCTCCCAAGCCTCACTACTTTTCGTTCTCTTCCCAAACCACAATTGAGTCCCGGGAATCATAATCGAGGCATTGAGATACAATGGCGACCCCTGGAATGCTCTACGTTACTATGCAGCCGAAGCCTACCCTGGCTGAGGAGCAATTCCACGAGTGGTACAACAACGAGCACGGCCCGACTCGCCTGCGTATTCCCCAAATCTTCACCAACGGCTTGCGGTACCGCGCCAACGACGGCAAGGAGCCAACCTACCTCGCGAGCTACGACGTGACCGACATGTCTCACTTGGAGACACCTACATACACCACGCTCAGAGCAAACAGATCTTCGCGCGAGGCTGAGACCATTGGCCAGGTCGCTGTCACCAGATACTTCTTCGACCTGGTTATCGAGCGCAAGGCCCCCTCTTTCCGCCCCATTGAAGAGCTTTCCGATAAGGAGGCTGAGGGTCTCGAGCTGGTCGCTATCGAGACAAACCTCAACGACGAGGCTGCCGAGGAAGAGTTCAAGAAGTGGTACGAGGAGGAGCACATCGACATGTTGTCAAAGGTCCCCGGGTGGCTGAGGACGAGAGTCTTCAAGATCTCCACCCTTGGCGACGGTGCCGGTGCCAAGTCCACTTTCTTCGTACTCCACGACTACGCCCGCGAGAATGGACTCGGCGGCCCCGAGCACAAGGCCTCCACCGCTACGAAACGCGCCGGCGAGATTGTCAAATACGTCAAGGGCATGAACCGCCGTACCTACTCACTCTTTTACGTTTTCGGCCCCGCGCCCCGCGATCTGAACAACCTCAAGAAGCAATCAGACTCGGTGGCCGTCTGGGCGGCACCTGATGGCAAGACCAACACCGTCCCCGGCAAGGACGGATCTATCAGCTCTTACATCACCGCGGAGGATAGCCTTGCTATCCCCTACAGACTCGAGGGCAACCCCGCGGACGATGCTCCTACTGTTGCTTTCTGCAACTCCTTGTTGACGTCGCTGCACATGTGGGATCCTGTCGTCGAGATTTTGAAAGAGAAGCGTCCGGACCTGCGTATCCTGCGTTATGACAGCCGTGGAAGGCACTCCATCCCCAGCCCGCCCGTGCCGGCAACGCTGGATCTGCTTGCATCCGACCTTCGCACAGTCCTCGATGCTCTGCGTATTCCCAAGCTGCACGCCCTCATTGGTGTATCAATGGGAGGTGCGACCACGACGAACTTTTCCCTCAAGTATCCCGAGCGTCTGGAGAAGTTCATCGCTTGTGATTTCAACGCCACATCAAGCGCTGCCAACACCCAGGCGTGGAAGGATCGCATTGCCGTAGCGGAGGAGGATAGTGGAGCTGGCATCGCCAAGCTGGCGCAGCAAACGGTGGGCCGTTGGTTCCATCCTGCGACGATGGAAAAGGAGAGTGTTGTTAAGGCCATGACTGACATGGTAGCCGCCAACGACGTGGCCGGATTCAGGTACAGCTGTCAGGCGCTGTGGAATTACGACCTCAAGCCAGCCCTCGGTTCTTGCAAAGTTCCCGGACTGTTGGTCGTCGGTGATGGCGATGCCAAGGGCGCACTCGTGAAGGCGATGGACGGATTTAAGGGCACGATCGGTGAGAAGGGCGCAGAGTTGAAGATTGTGCCGAATGCTGGTCACCTTCCCATGTGGGAGAGCCCTGCCGCATTCTGGGAGGCTATCCAGGGATTCCTTTAGAAGATAACATAAGTTTCGCCGAATGAATCCTCGCTATGGCAGCAACGGAAAGTCTGTCGCCAAGAATGTTCTCGGTTTGTCGAATGTCGACAGGTTTGGCCGTCGACCAGAAGGGGGACGTGATGCAATCTCAATCTGCCGTGATACACCGGCCTCGAGCCGAACAAAGATGTTCCCTGAAGTCATGGTCCAGGCAACTCAGACCACACTCACCGCCATCGTCGTCAACTCGGCACACTGAACTGTCGAGGAGCTGTCCGTTCTCAGCAAACGTGACTGCCAGGAAGGCTTGACGACGACTGAAGTCTATCCAAAACAGACGCTAACCCCGGAAAGGTCGATGCTGGGGTTGGGATTCGCGGCGCTGGACTGTGTAAGCGACGACAGCCCTGTCAATGCAGGTGGTCCCAGGGATTCCGCGCCGTGACGCCGTCTGCAGCGCTGCAGGAGGTGTGGCCTCCTGTGTCACGGGAGGAGGGGGAGACCCGACGGCCGCAGGATGGCCAGCGCGAGCGGCGGCGGTTCGTTGGTTGGTGCTGATTGTGAATGATTCAATGCTGACTGTTGGCGACCGTTTGCTAGACGGCCATGCAGGCCCGTTTCATCGAAAGTGCCCTCGGACGACGGGTTCTCGACGACGAGATGAATTCGCAGTTGCCAAAGTCTCGGCGCATGAAGAAGAATCGGTCTGGCGGCTGTCGTGTTCATCTCGACTATGAGATCGACGCAAGGAAATGCCCGAAACGAGATCACATATTGCTGGGCGCGCCATGGAAAGGGGAAGAAGAAAATTCAATAAAAACGTGGGCGGCAAATGTGGAGCAATAATCCAGGGGTGAATGGCGCCAGGAACCACACCTTAATCATGAGTTCGGATTCTCTTACGCTTCTGTCTGTCTTTGCGCTCGCTGACTGACTGGCAGGCTGTAGGGACAAGAGGGATCATGCATAATTGAGGCCCGGCATCATCACCACCTCCAAATAACGGCACGACATTAACCACAACTTGACGACCAAGGAAAGCGAGGCGCTAACGAGATAGCGACAGCATGGGGGGATATGCATATTCCGTCGGGATCTGGCTCCGAAGATTCAATTCCAATCAATCACGCACAGGCCGGCGGCGGCTCTTGGGTGGAGCACGATGCACACGCACATCTTCTTATGATCTACCTTGCCTTATTAAGGGCGCCATGAGGGGCTGTTTCATGGCCCGCGCTACGTCTGAGATTCCGGTGTGTAGCTGTGCTCTGCTGGAAACGGCAAGTCTGCAAGTCATGAATCCCCACGCGTCCCACGCTTCACGCGACCGACGCTCTATCAGCGACTCTTTCAGACGCTTTGCTGATGCCCAGCCGGGCTCGAGACGCCTTTACGGGATCCCCTGCCGCTGGCCAGGCACCATTTCTGGGCAAAGACGTCTTCGCTTGCCAGGGGCATCGCCATCATCAGCCAACAACGCTTGCCAACACCGCCTGCCAACAGGGCCAACGACTCCATCATGACCGTCACCTTCCCTGTGCCGCAGGACCCCGGCTGCGATCCCGGCTGAAGCCCCTGGGCCAGATCAATGATCCTCCTTTCCATGATTTCCATAACGGCTGAGCAACCGGAATCGACCACGACGATGGAGGCGGCTGGAGCTGGGCGCCACGCCGCAGCTCGGGTGGAACAGTCCATCTCATCTTTGCAAGACCGGTCACGCTTCCAAATCGGAGTACATCCGACGACGTCGATGGTCCCCCGGCCTTGACCGGGTGCCACCCCCCAAAATTCCACCACTCTGGTTTGCATATTGGTGTTTCGGTCTTATGAAGTTTCTTCCATCTCCACCAGACTCTCCTCCAGAGGCTCCAGGGTGAGCGCGGCTCAGTCGTCGGTGTCTGCGAGTCTATCTTGGCAGCGGCAAAGAGGAAGAGAGAGGTGTTGTGGAAAGGGGTGCCCTTCAGTATGACCGGTGGGATAAATACAGCGACGACGCCCTCGTTTTTACATCTGCTTTCCTCTTGTTCAGCATCCAACATTGCAAGGTCGCACACACTCTTTGGTTCTTACCACCTTCATTCTTTTCCAATCGTCTAACCGTCAGTTCTTCACTGTGTGAAGCTGGGACATTCTTTTGCAACACTTTACATCCACGAACAAGCTCATTCATTCCACTTCAACCTCCTTTTTCAGGACCCATCCTTCTTTCATCCAAAATGCCTTCCATCAAGAACACCGTCGCCCTTGCTGGCGCTTTCGCCGCTTCCGCTCTTGCCCACGGTACCGTCACCGGCTACGAGATGGACGGCGCCTACGTCCAGGGCTACAAGCTCGACTACTACTACCTCAAGCAGAACGGCGGAACTCCCCCTTCCATCGCCGCCTGGTCCGCTGAGAACCTCGACAACGGCTTCATCGCCCCCGACGCCTACGGCACCGTCGACATCAACTGCCACAAGAACGCCGCTCCCGGTGCCTCCTCCGCCAAGGTCGCTGCCGGCGGCACTGTCGACTTCCAGTGGTCTGCCTGGCCCGAGTCTCACATCGGTCCCGTCCTGACCTACGCCGCCAAGTGCGATGGCGCCTGCACCTCTGCCGACCCCGCCACCCTCAAGTGGGTCAAGATCGATGAGGCCGGTATCGACCTGGACACCCAGGAGTGGGCTGCCACCAAGCTCATCAAGAACAACAACACCTGGACCTCCACCATCCCTTCCGACCTCGCCGCTGGCAACTACGTTCTCCGTCACGAGATCATTGCCATGCACGGTGCTGGCTCTGAGAACGGTGCCCAGAACTACCCCCAGTGCGTCAACGTTGAGATCACTGGATCTGGTACCTCCAACCCCGAGGGCACCCTCGGCACTGCTCTGTACAAGAGCACCGACGCCGGTATCCTCTTCAACCCCTACTCCACCCTCACCAGCTACGAGATCCCCGGCCCTGCTCTGTTCGGCTCCGGCTCCAGCTCTGGCGGCGGCTCTGCCACCCCCACCACCCCCTCCAACGGCACCGCCTCTGCTGTCCCTACCGCTGCTGCTTCCGCTTCCGCTTCTGCTGCTGCTGATGCCGGCTGCGCCAAGAAGCTCCGCCGTCACGCCCGTGACCTCTTCCACGCCCGCCACTAAGCGGAGAATCGCCGCATTCGCGATCTGATAGAGAAGAAGGAAAACACATCCAAACTTTTGAATGAGCCTTTGTTCGTTTCTCGACCATGTAAATAGATTATACCCGGTGTATATATCGCTGCAAGCACCCACACCTTTTTTAGCCGACCTCCTAGGCGCCCATCACACCTTTTTTGTTGCTGGGTGCTAACAAGCTTTGCAATGTATCAACTGTTCAGTCAACATCTTCTTTACTTGCCTCTGTGATCGTGACTGTCAATGCTGTAATCGTTATCTGCCTCTTTGGCTGCTTTCGGAGTGCGATGTCTTTTGTCTCCATCCACTCCGTGCCTTGTTTTGCCTCGACATCGCGTTGAGTTCGTTCCATGGTGTTGATCCGGTGGCTGACTCGAAACTGTGAGACGAACTTGACGTGAGGGCGGGCGTTAGAATGCCGGCGGCATGGATGTGGTGGGTGGTTGCGGTCGACTTTAAGCAATTTTCAGCTCTCTTCCAAGTCATTGAAGTTGGAAAATGTTTCATGAAATAAGTCTGAGCAGCGAACAGAGTTTTTTTGGACGTTGCGTTGAGGAAGGGCGCCCATGTCGGTTGATATACTTGGCGGACGATGTTATGGAGTGGGGCCAGTCTGAGCAGGTTTGAGGTCAAAAGAGCACTCTAAAACGGAACAAACTGCCGCGGAACGATGGGTGCCGCGTGCGCCCACTTGGTATTCTCCGTGGGATGCCGAGTTATATTGAGCGGGTAAATCGGCCGATGCGAATGAGTTTGATTAACGGATGATGATGGAATTTTTTTATGAAGCCGAGTATACGATGGCATCGGGATTCCAGACATGGACTTGATGGCCCTGTCGTTTGGGGTTTGCGGTTTGTTTGTTTCATCAACCGGCGGTTGGGGGCGGTTGAGGGCTTGGGCTCCAGATGCTTCGACAGCAACCTGCTCGCTCCAATTAGGGTCCGTCAACGCTCTCCACGCACTATCCACATGTTAGAAAACAGAGTCTTACGGCGGTAGGTATCATGATGCCCCTAAACTCTCTGCTCCTAAGAGGGGCCATGGACGCGAATCTGTCGTCAACATTCCCCGCCTTTTCAAGGGCCACGAAGCCGACTTTCCGGACACGTCGGATATCCCACCGGAACCTCATGATCTTCGGTACCACGCGTGGGGCTTCATGGGTTGAGACCTCAAGTGATTTCCACTAGGGTCCGACGCGCATTGATCGCCAGATTTGATCCACTGATTTTCAACATTTAATGAGGCGCGAAGTCTAAGTGCTTAGCGCTGATGCTTCCGTGAGACGTCTTCTCATCATTTCGAGGCTGTCTCTAAGCTTTTCTGTCCGCAACAGCGAGTCACCTGTCACTTCCTTGAGTTGACCACGCAGTATATCGCGCTGCTCACTGGATAGAATTGCCTGATGCGGCGATGTGCCCCCCCTCGAAGTATCATGGTCTCGCAGGCCGAGAAGACGATCAGCTCTTTCCAAGAGACTGGTGATGATTTGGGTGAAGATGATGCCTTGCAGATGTCCATCACCAATCCATAAGGCCCCGAATTTGAGACCCTCAATTGGCGTCAGGGGATCCACGGCGAGTGATTCGAGTCTTTTGTGGATGTGGAGGGTGATCGACTCAAAGAGGGTGATGATTTGGACGAAGCAGCTTGTGATGACGAGAGCCAAAGGCGGACCTACGGCTTCGGGCGCGGACGTTGCGGTTGACGGACTCATGATGTCCGGCGATGGGAGACTTTCCGACGGAACGATCCAGCCTAGAACGGTCGGCAGCCCGCCAGAGTTATCCCACGGCAGAGATGGAACAGCGTCTTGGCTTGGCAGGATGGCCAAGTCAACTGCCGCCTGTTTCATTGACTTGGCCAGAGTCGAAAGAACAGTTACGAAGTCTTGGAAAATGACGAGGGCGAGCTCAGCCAGGGTGACAGAATCAACGCTGAGGACGGAATCGGGGTAGATGAAGGAGCACAGATCCATATGCTGCCGGTGGTTATTGACCTTGAACAGGTGCAGGTGGAGGTCGATGTTGACCTTGGACAGCCTAACGAATGCTTCGTGCTGTATTGTCGCATCCAGCTGTGACAGCGGACGTGCAGCTGTCTCTTGATGGTCCGTTAAGTGGTCGCCGACGTCAACGGCGAAGTCCGTTTCATCCCATTCAAAGTCGCAAAGAAGGGGGTCAATTTGAACGTCGACACCAACTTCGGCCACCTCCTCTCCAAATCTCGCAGCCACTGGCGGCGTGGTCTCCGCGGTCGCATTTTCAGCTAACAACAGGTTGTCCCCGCGGAGACCCGCAGCCTCATCCCCATCCCCATCTCCATCTCCTTCGTCCTCCTCCTGCGCTGCCTCACGATCGCAGCCTCGGTCTCGGTCATTCGAAACATTGTTTCCCTGGGTTTTGGCGCGCGTGGGCCGGCCGATCCGCCGTTGCTGGCCGGCGACACAAGGGAACCCCAGTCGCGCGCACCGCGAACAGCGGGCTTCTTCTTCCGTGTCTTGGCGGGAGCATCGAAGCTTTTGTCGGCGACACCTCTCGCACGCTGACCGTTTTTGGTTCGGATGGCGGGCGATGGTCATATCTTTTCTTCCTTTTGTTCTTCCAAGAACAGAGAAGGTGCTTTGCTTTTCTGGGTCAGTGATGAACGTTGTGCACTGTCGTCTGTTGCAAGACGCGAACCCGTCGTAAAACGCATTCGGAGGCTTTCCCTCCTTGCTGTTGGGGGCCGTTCGGAGGCTTTTGGTGGTCAGACGGCGGGGTCATACGTCGGCTCCGAGCCGGATCCGGGGCGTCCACACGTCCGGCCGTGGTTCGTTTGGGTCATCCTCGGAATTTAATACACGAGCGGAGAATGCTTGAAAACGCGGGCTGTCGCACCGTTCAAAGGTTAACGTGCTCGGCCTCAGCAAACCTTGATGATGGTGTGGGAGAACGGGCGCCGCGGCTGCGCTCCCGGCAGGCCAATCCGGCAAAGGCGACCCCGCATCCGGCTGCTGTCGATAATGCATGGGATATTAGGATATATGTGTTCTTCTGATCTCATCAGGAACACCTCCTCAACAAGAAATGCGCGCTCAGCCACTCAAGTCAATATCTTCCTCCGACGTCGGGTTATTAGACCCGATCAACCCTCCCAACCTATCGCGAACCCCCTCGTCGCTCAGTCTCATGGAGACGGACGAGAAGCGTCAACCCAGCTGGAGCCAGGAACACGAGCCGGAACTTGAGAAATGGAACGGGACTCGGACGAACGCCTTCCGATATGTCGCCACTTTGTATAGCTTCATCGTGATGGGCATGAATGATGGAGCCGTCGGTGTAAGATTCCCTCCTAAACGCTCATCCGAGACCATCGCTGACGATTATCACAGGCCTTGCTTCCATATGTGGGCTGACCACACCGTCAAGATGCTGTTGAGCTCTGCTGATCCGGTGACAGATTGAGAGCTACTACGACGTTTCATATACGGTCGTTTCTCTCCTTTTCCTAGCACCATTTATCGGTTACATCATTGCCGCTCTCACGAACAACTTCATCCACCATCAACTGGGCCAGAGAGGCATTGCGATCATCGGGCCAATAGCCCGAACCATCGGCTTCCTCCCCCTGGCCCTACACCCACCGTACCCAGTCCTGCCGTTCGCCCTGTTGGTGACAGGATATGGCAACGGTCTCGAGGACAGCGGCTGGAACGCCTGGATCGGCAACATGCAGAACTCGAACGAGCTACTCGGGTTCCTCCACGGCGCGTACGGGCTCGGTGCGACCGTTGGTCCCCTCATCGCCTCTGCCATGGTTGCAAGGGCCGACCTGGAGTGGTTCAACTTCTACTACGTCATGACAGCCATGACGGCCCTCACCTTCATCCTCACCTCGACTGCATTCTGGAAAGCCACGGGCAAGGTGCACCGTGAGAAACACCCTTCGTCGACGGACGGCGCCAACCACACGTCGACGGTAGCAGTGATCCGTAAACCGATTACATGGCTTCTCGCGTTCTACCTGCTTGCATACGTGGGCATAGAAGTCGCACTGGGCGGCTGGATCGTGACCTTCATGCTGCGCGTGCGGCACGCCGAGCCGTTCCTCGCCGGCATCACCACGGTGCTGTTCTGGCTCGGTTTGACGCTCGGTCGACTGATACTGGGCTTCGTCACAGGTCGCGTGGGAGAGAAGCGGGCCATCGCCGTGTACGTCCTCCTGTCTATCGTCCTGCAGCTGCTGTATTGGCTCGTTCCAAACTTTGTCGCATCGGTCATCTTCGTGATGCTGCTCGGTTTCTTCCTCGGCCCGCTGTTCCCAGCAGCCATCGTCGCGGCCGCGAAGCTACTGCCGAGGGATAACCATGTCAGCGTCATCGGGTTCGCTGCAGCATTTGGCGGGGCTGGCGGTGCCATCATTCCGTTTGGCATCGGAGCCGTTGCGAACAGCCGAGGAGTTTGGGTGCTACAGCCCATCGCGTTGTCGGTGCTGATTGTTCTCTTTCTTTTATGGTTGTGTTTCCCGGGCGGTTACCGGAAGGGCGGGTTAGAAGAGGCGAGGAGAAATCGGGAACCCATTGGAAACGACTTTCGGGCTGCTGTGCGTTGGGTTAAGAATCTTGCATCATGAGAGACGCACAGCATACCATCCTTCCGTTATCCTCTCTTCTAATAGAACATTATCGCGGATGAAGCCCGTCGGTCCCATGCGATGCAGTCTATGCTATGGAATGTGGCAGGTCGTGGCATGCAGCATTAGCAACCAAGAACTTGCATGCTGATGACGAGCGTCGGTGAGTTGGGATATTGGTGAGGCAGGCGATGCGATGTAAAGGCGACGTGTGAGGAAGTAAGGTTCTTGGTGGGATTTCCCATATTCACCGAAGAGGCAGGCAAGGCAAGGCAGGTACGGACCTTACCCACCCGTCTGAGTTGTTCCTGCCTAATAAACCACACGTGGCGTGGCGGGTTCGCATTCACTTTGGGCAGTGACAACTCATTCGGGTTCCCGCTTTCCCATTCCAGTCTGCCGGACTTCATCCAGAACCGAGATGCAACTTCCCGTCCACAACTTCGGGTCGAGGTTCACAAGGTGCCGTTGGCCTCTTACATTCCTTTCATTTCCGCTCACCTCCTTGCGGTTCCTTCCCACGCAGTCATCGAAGCAACCACAAAGCAGAGTCATTCACCGAGGTCGAGGCCGAGACCTGCATCACTGACGTTCGCTTTCCGGCCCGGCTCCCGACTACATCTTCCACGTCTGCCAACACCATTATTGTATCGCTCCATAAAGTCTTTCGCTGATTACCCAAAAGATCAATCGAGTCACGGAATCGTCCAGCATGGCATTCGCTCTCAAGTTCGACATTCCGCTTTCTGTCCGCTCGTTCGCTCCGTTTCCCAAACTCCCCACCGAGATTCGACAGCAAATTTGGGAGGATGCCATCTTTGAGCCTGGAATGCAATACCTCCGCATCGATACGAAAGCCCGCTCTTTTGTATCCCACGGGTCCGTAGCCCTTGGCCCCCCGGATAGCGAAGACGAGGATGACGACGTTCTACCCGACTTTTCCCAGGAGAGACGCCATGGCCCCCTTGTACCAGCAACGTTGAAGCCTCGATTCGCGGCGCCTCGAGCCAACCTGTCCAACCACGTCTCCATCAACCAAATCATGGCCACTCTTTCTGTCACCTGCTCCGAGGCAAGGTCCGTGGTTCAGCGTCTGGCCAGCCATCCAAGAACTCTGAAGCTTGATGACGGCCGTGTGGTATCTCTGGGTGCCGCAGACGATGTCGTTTTGTTGGAATACATTCCGTTGAAGTCAATGGGAGCCGGCTGTCGCTTGGCTCTGAATATCAGCTGCGACCAGCTCGCCAACATTCGTCGAGTCGCCGTCCAGTACTGTCCTCAGTGGGAAGGCGCGACATCAGGCTACTACTGTCGACTATGCGGGGAACATCACTTTGGCAGCCGTAAGAGAACGTATCCCCTTCACCTGTACGAATTCCTGGCTCGTCACCTTCCAAATCTCGAGGCTTTCTACTTCGTTGACTACATGATCCTGCGGAAACCTCGACCGGAGGACGATGACGACTTCGATATCCCCATGGCTGATTGCGACGACCCTCAACCGTGCCCGCGCGAGGGTGCCAGCAAAAGTAAGGAAGCCTACCAGGTTATCTGAGGCAAGTTGCTGACGAGTCTGTCTTTGTAGGCACAGGCAGATTGAAGGCTGTTGATGATAGGTCACCTCGAAGGTACAAGAGCGCGCGTCACCTGTTTGAGGAAGTGGACGAGGATGAATGGGTTGTCAGGGATAAGGTTCTCGATACGCTGTCCTGGGTCCGTAAGAGATTCAACCAGTACGCCACACAAAGCAAGTTCAGCAAGCACAAACATCCCAGCAAGGTCCGCTTCGGTGTCTTAGCTTGTGAATGGATCAAGAACAAGGAGGAAAAATTGGTCTATTCCACCACACGAACGGCGCAGAACAAAAGACGAAAGATATCGGAGCCGATCGAAGCGAGCCGCAGTCGACCACCCCGAGGGACTCTCTCGACACAGCACACAGGAGGGCGACTGCTTGCAGCGAACTTGCCTGTGCCCCTTCCTGTGCCTATGCCCACGGAAGCAAGCTTCGTGTTCGGACAGATGACGGATTTTGATTTCAGTTTCGGTGTTCATCCTCAATAGCCTGTGGGAAGTGCTGGACGAATAAGAGGTGGCCACGATGGCAGGCGCGCTTTGAGGAGGAGACGAGTGGAGGCAGCTTCTCCTTATTGCCCTACAGTACAAAATCCATAGCGGACCATCGATATTGATGGCATTCCCGACCCCCTAGATACCGACACAGTAGTAATGATAATACATGATGAGCACTTGGATCTTAGGGCGCATACTGCAGTGGTGTGGCCAAGACAGCGTGCTTGATTCCTAGAGGTGCGGGGCAGTGCAGAGCCGGTGGCAGCGGAGGATTTCCGTGACGTCATCAGCTGAAAGACACTGGTTGCATCTGAGGTAGTCTTCAGAATCATCGCTCGTCGTTTAGTTGCCTTGCCTTGCCTTGCCAGAACAGGCTGGGACAAAACTCCAGGGGAAAGGGAAGTCATACGACAAAAAGTGAAAGGACTGCACATCTTGAACAACCCGAGGACTTAAAGACCGGCCTGGATTGCGCTGTTCGGTCGATCCCAGGGCTTGCCGGCGAGGCATCCGACAGGATTCCCTTGGGATTGGCGCCCTCTGCCCTGATTTTGAAAGCAGATTTCGGGGTGCCATGCGCCCGCTAAGCACCCCTGCACACCCCCAAATGCTCTTCTCAGGGTCCATCCACAAGTGAACCGGATGGCAGATTGGCGACTTTTGATCATGGGAATTTTGTCAATCCCCGATGTCTCGAGTGCGCGATTTCGAAAGCCTTTCTTCGTAGGAAAAACGAACTGGATGGCTGATCCTTTTCTGGAATAGACATCGTGTCAGGTGCCCCAGTAGCAGCAACATCACCGTCGCAAACCCCTTTGGCTTAGCATGGAGCTACATCTGTTTTCTCATGGCCATGAGAAGCAACACTGAGTTGAAGAAAATCGAGCAGCATACGTCATTTCTCAACAAGCCGGATGCTCCACGAAATCATCGGACCCGAAGACGCAAGGCAGTGAGATCAACCATCAACAGGCAATGGCTGCCGCGTCGCTGCGGCGCAGGGAGGGCTGATGCCCAGGGTCCAGCCCCCAGTCTGGACCCTTTTTCTCCAGGACCCTTCCTGTTCAGACCACCTTTTGGTTGCCTTACTGCTTCGTTGCGACACTGAAGTCCTCCTCTTGCTGGACACAGCTCCGGATTTAATTGAGAGATCTCCGTGACGTCAGCGTTCCCATTCTGCACGTTGCTTGGCGATTACGAGAGAAAGGCCTGGACGGGTCTTTTTACACATTGCAAGCCGGATCCCGCTGCGATGTGGTCTCTCATCTGCAGCGAACCGGAGCTTGGTCCGCAGACACGCCGTTGTGGTTCCTCCATTAGGACGTGGGCGCAAGGGGCCGAGTCAGCTGTTGCAGTAACACTGCAGACCATTCATGGCATTCTCAGATTCCCTACCCCAGACAATCAAAATCGAAAAGTCCAGACCACAGGGGAGGGTGTAGATCTCTGTGAGATTCGCGGAGTCGTAGGGCCGGGTGACTGCTTAGTCCACGCTGTCGACGCCTCGCAGACTCAACTGAAGGGGTCGTGAAGCGAGTTCTTGTTGTCTGGGATAGGCCGCGACCCATTACGGCTATTCAAAGTGGAAGATTGCCTTGCCGGAGATCGTTGACATGGAGCCCGGCGCAACGGCCTAGAACACGGCATCACGTCACTTGTTGAGAAAGCCACGATGTTCACCCCCCACGCCAACTCTGGCGGTGGTTGTCGATGGCAGGAGGCGTACCTTTAGCACAAGGCTCCCTCCAAGTCCTCGGGTTTGGCTTTCTACCCACCATGAACAGCAAGTCCATCTATGCCTCTCTCGTCAGGGTGCGATGCTGATGACGTTTAAATACACCAACCCATCCTCTTTGGCTCGATCGTCGCGAACGATGGAGTTCAAGCCCATCGTGCATCTTCATCAGCTAGTATCGCGAACGCCCTTGACATCCCGGTGCTTGATCCCCCCTTGTCTTCCCTCCAGCTCGGTGCACGACAGCCGGAAGGGATTGAACCGGAAGACCCATTGTTCCCGGGGTCCACTCATTGGATGCCACCGGCACCGCCCAGACGAACCACTGCTTCCCCCGACCCCTACCCGAACAGGGTATGAAGCCTTCAGCATGCCCACCTCATCAACAGCTGCAGTCTGCGGCTTCAATCAAAGGTTTGTCCATCGCCACTGTAGACACTGTTTGAGAGCGATTAGCTAACACTTGCCCCGCAGGTCCGTTGAAGAACAGCCAACATCCCCGCCGCTCACTCCGACACGGCCGGAGGAACGCCCCGCAATTCCCGTCATGTCGGATCCGGGGTACTCCATCGGTCGGTTCTTGGGCTCACCGGCCTCCCAGCAGGTCAGGCCACCGCTTTCCCAAATGGCAACATCGCCCACAACAACAGACGACGCCGAAAAAGCTGGTTGCGATCGCATGGCGGGTATCCTGGCAGAAATTGGATTTCCAGCGTCGGATTGACAGATAATGAGGCGAAAGATGGTGCGCATCGACGGGGAAATCATACGCCTGCATCTGCACGTGGGCTTGCTTGCTTACCATAGAAATACATTACATACTTTGGCAAACCTTCGGCAGTGCGCATGATGTACTGCATCATCTGCCTCGTCCTTCGCAAGAGGCGAGCTCGTGACGTCAATAGGCTCTACTGTGCTTCGCTGCGTGAGGTGCTGCTCGAGAGGCGAGAGGCGAGACTGGATGATTCTTGGTCAGCAGCGGCGACGAAGCCTTGCCTTTGCATATCGGTCTTGGCCCCCTGGGAGTGATGTAGGAGAGGAGAAAAGAAGATCTCAGCGTGATGCGCACCTCAACGAAGACACTGGGGGTCTGCCATCATACTCATAGGACGACGTACTTGAATCGCTTTCAGCAGAACAGCTGACTTGATCATGTGCAGAACAGCATGAGCAGAAGATGGCAAACAATTCCTCAGTTACACGGCACCCAGCCCCATCAAAACCCGGAGGCAAATCACCGGACCTCTCCTCCTACGCTCCGGAAATACGCCGTGCACTACAAATTCGCAATGACATTCTTCTTGGGGAACCGGTAATAGGCATGTGATGCTAAACCTGCAGAAGCAGCAGCACGGGCTGCCCTGACATGTTTCGACGCCGTGCAATCTCGGCGCGCAGACCGAGCCACACCGTTCCCCCTCCTCGTTCCCCTGGCAGGATTTGCCGCTAGAGGTTGGCCTCCCGGAGACGGACGGTTGGTTGTGGGCACGGGCCGCTAGTTCGCGCGTTTTCTTTCGACGAGAGAGAAGACGATCTCATCGCTGTCGGATGTGAAGAGTTCCTGCAGAAAGTGCGTCAAGACCTGTTTTTTATTGGCACTCTGGAGGTTTGGCCGGATGTTTCCTTGTCTTCATCCCTAGTCTTGTGGCCCTGAGATGCACAGGGTGCATGGTTCAACTCTGAGCGCGACGAGCTCTTGTTGCTGCTGCTGCTGCTGCTGCTGCTGTTCTGTTTCTGCAACCCCGTTGGTGAGGCACCATAGCGAACAGAAAAACAGCTCGCTTTCTCATACCACAAACGAGAGGCCCGAGAGACACACTTCTCGGCTTAACACATCCTTGTCGCCCCTCTCCGGTTCAAACGCGGGGTACAGCTTGCAGAGGCACAATGCTTGGAATTCGGTTGATGTTTTGTGCTGTACAACGTCCTCCTGCATAACCTCCTGTTTGGGGCTTTTAACCGTCACGAACATGCACATCATGACATGCTCAGCCACAGCTTGCGAAGCATCTGCAGATACCCATGCGGACGCAGGGTTTTGATCGCCTGGCAGGCTTCACTGCAAGGCGGAAGAACCAGGCGCGTGGAAATGGCTTTCGACCCCTTGCATCGTTGTCCGCAATCCTGGTCGCGAGAGTTGAGATGGCTGGAAGCTTGGGGCAGAAGGGATTTACCCGTCGACAAGGTACGTGATGGTTGGACCTTGGACGAACTCGCCATCAATGCCGTTAATGCATGCCTGCCCCTGGCCCCAGCTTTCAAATATCTTAGTACTCACGGCATAAACCCGTCTTTCGGAGACTGCAACTTTGCCCATGTGTCCGATGGGAACACGATGGCGGGATCCAAATAACATTGAGAGGTCTTCAGCTAAGAAGCTGCTCGGTCTCTTGATAACCGAGGTGGACGGACGAGAGAACTAGATCCCGGTCAGGATCTTGGCTGGTCGAATTATCACAGCTAAATCGAGGTCTTGACAAATTGGTGGCGCCGGGCTAGAACTTGAATCGAAGCTTCTTGGGGGTTGGTACATTGAGGGTGGCGTTCACGACGGACGCTACTAATTAAGAGTTGCCTAGGCAATCATCCGCCATGTTTCTCCGTGGCCAAGACTTAGTCTTAGTCTCAGCGGGAAGCTTGGAGAACACGAGAGGTCCCAACTCTCATTCTGCGATCATGATTCAATAAAGAGATATGATGATTACTCAGTCAAAGGATGCAGTTCCTATGGCCTTGCGGCTTTGCGGTGACTCACCGGTGTGTCTCCGGACAGGTGTTGCCACAATTCGCAATGTCAAGTGAGTAATTGAGCCACACTGAAATGCTTCATAGCACAGACTGTTGTTGTTTCCTAGGGCCATTCGAGGCTCGGGCTAGCTCGGGACAGTTAGTCGTCTTGAATCATGCTACGCCTCAACGGGTGCCACTGATCTGGAGAAAGCTCTTGAATCACTAAATCAGCAACGGTAAGCCGGCAACTCGCTGTGACACAGGTCGTGAAGTGGTCAATATCTGCGTGGCACAGAAGCACAATCAACGGATGAATTGGGGAAACGCAGTGCAGCGTTCAGAAGAGAGCAGACCGCAATATGGCCCTCGCGCGCACGGCCCGGTGCTACGGCGACATGTGAAACTCGACAGCGGCTTACTACGGGGAGATCGTCGGGACAATGGGGAGGCTTGAGAGCCGCAGTGCGGATGTCCAGACTGAACCTGGTGGTTGGGAGGGAGGAGGGAAGGGGGCAAGTGGACGTCCTACAGTCAGCGCCATGCGCATCTGAGGCTCTGAGCTTAGCAGGGTAATGCCGAGGGCGGACGGTGGCCCAAACCTCGCTCCTACAACAGACCGAAGCTCCGGAGAGAGTAAGAGAGAGCGGCCCTGGAGAGAGTTGAGCGCTGGCAGCTGTCCCTCGTCATTTCCCGCAACCTTGTAGCGATAAAGTATGCTCTAGGGGCAGGATGCGGAACTAGACGTGGCCAAGGCCACCCACGTACTCCGTGCCTGTTGGTCGGATACCTTCTCCAGGGTAACGGAGCATTGCTCAACCCTTGAATTATCTTGATCCCTTTTTACCATGGAGGATTTCAACATGGAGCTCAGACGGTCGCCCTCAAGATGAAGACCAAACAATCGGTTCCAGCACCATGCCGTGATGGGCCTCTGGACGAGCAGGAGAGGACTGGGATCAGGGCAATGCGCCGCAGAATCTCTTCTGCCAAATAACGACGTGCGTTGACTCTTCTTCTCCCTGCATGGTACCTCGCTCTCCCAGGAATGGCTGGCGAGGACCCTCAAGTCCCTTAGCTTGGAGGACTCAAGATAGACTACCGGGATACGCTAACAACAAGGTTTGAGCAATGGCACTAGTCCATGTCGGTTCACGTGGAGAACAGAGGCGACAGACACGGTTGACAAGCGAGAAAGACGTTTCACGATGCTATGCTTCGACAAGACGCTGCCTACAGCTGCAGATGCTCTTGGGCCGTCCTGTGCTGCACTGCGCCCTGCGCCTAGAACGCTGCAAAAGGTACTTCTCTGCTCCAGGAACGAGACACTATGCTCCTCTTTTGGCTGAACACTTCGGGTTCCCGATAGCGTCAATGACTTCTTGGTCTGAGGCTTGGACAGCTCGGGGCCTCTGCCATGCAGCTTGGCAATGCCCACCACCACAGCCCTGCCTGTGACCGGAGAACCTCTGTCTGCTTCCTTCTCCCATCAGTGCCACTCTTCGTCTTGTCATGGCACAAGCTGCCGGCTGTTTCGACGCCTAGGGGCCTCCCGTGTGATGCCGAAGCGGATCTCCGGCCCTGCAGTGTGGGAAGAGGAGGAGCAGAAGGAGCACCGTTCACGCAGGGCATGAACTGTTGACACCCAGAACATAAATATCCTATCACGATCCCGTCTCTACCCAATCTTCTCTCTCACCTCATCACGCACAATCAGCTTCACTTCGCCTTCGACAGCTAGTCTCTCGCCCTTTACAACTCTTAGCAGCCTCGGCTCATTTCAACGCTCGCTCAGCATTTCCAACTTGTTCAACACCCCTCACCTCAACAACAACCCCCCAACCTTCAAAATGCAGGCCAAGATCGTCGCCCTCTCCGCCATTGCCGCGGTTGTCAACGCTGACCTCCGCCTCAACACCAACGACATCCCCTCCGACTGCACTGCCATCTGCCGCCCCATCCGCGACCTTGGCAACATCTGCACCGTCAACTTCATCCCCGGCCAGACCAACAACAACAGCGACCAGCTTCAGGATGAGCTTGACGCCCAGTGCGTCTGCACCAACAGCTCTTTCGATGTCAAGAACCTGGCTGCTCAGTGCTCCTCTTGCATGAACGAGAAGGTTGCCAGCGACCAGCAGCGCAGCCTTGAGGGTGAGCAATCTGAACATCTTCGCAAGCTTGTACACATAGACTTACTCTTTCCACCATAGGTATCAACTCCATCATGAGCCAGTGCGGCTTCCAGTCCACTTCCTACGCCTCCTCCGCCACCTCTTCCGCCAACACCGTCATTGTCTTGGCTACCCGCCTGACTGCCAGCTCTCAGCTGACCACCACCATCGGCGGCGGTGCCACTCCCGCTCCTACTTCCGAGCGCTCCCGCACCTCCGAGGCTCGCACCACCACCTTCCTCACCTCCAACGGTGGTGGCTTCCCTTCCATCGCCACCTCCACCATCGGCGGTGGCCGCGAGACTGGCTCCCCCAACGCCGCTGCTGGCGTCGTTGCCCCCGGCAGCAACAGCGTCCTCGGCGCTGCTGGCCTTGCCGTCGCTGGCGCCTTCGCCCTCGGCGCTTTCATGCTCTAAACGTCTTGCCTGGCTGGGTCTTTGCCTACAAAGCGGTATACAATACACATATGCATGATTGGATGACTTGTTAAGATAGTGCGCTGCGATACACCGGGTAAAAGTGGAGGATAATGGTAGTCTGATTTAGTCTTATGATGTTACGGTTGTGCTTTGGAGTATTGAGGAAAGCGTCACTCCTTCGGCAATTGGATCTGGCCTGTGTGGAAGTACTTCTGTACTGTTTAGGGAAGATTGCTATTGGATAGACGCCTTAATCAAACTGGTTTTGACTTATAAACATTTTTCCTCCTGAGTGAGATGTGATTGAAATTCCAAAGTGGTTTGCAAAGTCATCTAGGCTAAGGATTCTTCCTCAAGGATCGTGTATACTAGTCCTTTCCTCCCACATGGAGGGCCACGACAACATCTGACCCTGTTTCTACATCCTGCTTATTACTGCTGACGTGTGCATCCACCCGTGACAAGTCCATCTTCTGAAATTTCCGCAAAGGAACTTCCATTTCAAACAGCGTATCAATTTCCTCAAGCGTTCGGCCCTTGCACTCCGGGACGCACAAATAGACAAACACCAGAGACAGAAAACCGATACTGCCGAAGATCAGACCGACCTTTGACCCCAGGTTTGCATATGGTGCGTTCAGAAGATATGGCAGCGTAAATGCGATGGTGAACTGCATTACAATGTTGACAACGCTGGCGGTACGATACGTGATATCACGAAGACGCATGCTCGGAATCTCGGCAGACAGGACGTGCGAAGTGGGCGCCCATCCCAGGGTGAAGCCAGTGGTCATGACAATCATCATGGCGACGATGGCAGACTTGACGGGAACGCTTGGGTTTTGGGTGAGTCCGAGACCACCCATGGCGAACAGACCGGCCGTCTGAATCGATCCGCCGAAGAAGATGACATTCCTGCGATGTTGGTGTCCGCGTCAGCCAATCGGTCTTGCAACTATTTGGGAGAATCCTTGCGGGGCGCAGCAGGTGAGAGCACAAACTTACCTCCGTCCCATCTTGTCCAGCAAGACCATTGCGCACAGGCACATGAAGATGTTGATGATTGATGTAATGATCGTTACGGTGAAGGGGTTGATGAAGCCGAGTTGTTTGACAAAGATGGCGCCGTATACGCTGGCGAAGATGGAGCCTGTTGCCTGCATGAAGAAGTTGACGCCGATGACGGACATGGTGCGCTTGGTCATTTGCTTTCCATGGAACATGTCCTTGAATTTGCCCTTCTCGACTTCTCTGTCTATCCCGGCGCGAATGTGGGCCATTTCAGCGGCGATCTCGTCTTCGGTAAACTTGCCTTCGCGGAGGCGAGTGAGGGCGATGAGGGCTTCTTCGTTTCGACCTTGCATAGCAAGCCATCTGGGAGACTATAGACGAGTAAGGTCAAAATGCCACCGGCTGCGAGACTCTAAAACTGGGGGCACATACCTCTGGGACCAACCAAATGCCAGCTATCACTATCAGCGGCACTAGATAGAAGAGCCCATATGGGATCAGGTACGCGGCCGACGAGTTCAGACTACCCGTTCCCCGCGCAACAACATTGACGACCAAGCCCCCAACCTATCCACGTCAGTATTGTGTCCGTTCATTTTTGAGAACGAATACGTACTGCAAGACTTAGTTGGTATGTCCCGACCACAAACCCGCGGGCGCACTGGGGTGTGATCTCGGATTGGTAGATGGGTACCACGGCTAGCTCCATTCCGATGTAGATGTATGCCAGGATGCGAGCTGCCAGTATCTGATCTCGGCTCTTGGACGTCATGATGACCGTTGTGGCGATGCAAGACCATACGCTCATGGAAAACATGCACATGCGTCTGCCGAACCGTTTGCTTACGGAGCTTCCGATCAAGATGCCTATCAACATCCAATGCCAATCTCAGGGTTGCCTCATACAACCGCTAAATTCTCTTACCTATCCCAAAACCAATGTAGGGCAAGCCTGCAAAGAGTGAGAGCCACCAGCTTTCCAGGTAGTACACCTTCTTGTGAGGGTTGTACCACCCAAACTGGCGTTCAAAGGCGTCCATGGCTTGGGTAGAGTTGAAGCCCTGTTGGTCGAAGCCGAAGTTGAATTGAGACACCGCGATCAACATCACCGTGGTGAACAATGACCTGTTGAAGGTCTTTCTCAACTTCAGATGGCCCAACATGATGAATGATTCTGCCGGAGAGATTGTCGTTGTCCAGCCCGGCTCAACTGTCTCACTCTCCGCGAAGAGTCGACTGAGCCGATTTTATACCGACCATCCCGGAGAGCTGACATCTTGCAACTTTCCGGGTTGCAATTGCGCCATAACGACTTCGATTGACGATTTGCCGGCCTTGAAGTCGAGAAAGTTGGATGCCGGAGAAGTTGACCCAGCATCAACGTGCAAAGTTGTGACTCGAGATGCCAAGCGAGCTGCCCTCGTGATGGGTCCCCGCCCCCACTAGTGTCAGGAGGAGATCCTGGACTAAACCGAAATCGACATAGTGTCCGTGTCTCAGGAACATTCTCCCCGTCCTTCCCCGTTGACACTGCCCGCCAGGAACGGGCAATGCCCAACCTTTGTCGAAGAATGATGATTTACGCTTGCGGACAGTCAAAGAACACATTCGAATTTTTTATGGAGTAAAACATTCATCTGGGGACATTTCATTGGCAATTTTGCGAGATTTGTGCTGGGTAAGACATGCTGTCTTTGATTTTACCAGGGCCCCTGAGATCATGCTGATTGTCTGAATGTTGAACATGTGAAAGGCTTTCTGAGCTACCCAAATATCAGTCTCGACAGCATGTCAAGAGGAAACACAAGGATGATACAGCGGGCTACATCACTGGTCACGATGTTGTTGCAGTTCCCACCCCCGGATCTCGGCGGATCTCGAGTGTGGGGTTGATGCCACCACTTTTTGATCGTCAACGGGGAAGCACGGGGAGATAACCTCTGAATTACCCGCGGATTTGGAACGACTTACGCAGACTCCATTTCCTTGCAGTTTCAGCACCTCAAAGATCAGGAAAATAATTTCCAGATGAGAACTAGCAGTCATTGCGTCAGCTTAAAATGTGATTGCGACATGCTGTTTGGATTTGAATGTTCTAGTCGCCATTGATCTTGCCGCGGTGAGAAGTTCTTCAGCAGCACCACCGCCAGTTCCCAGCCCGCCATCTGCTTACTCCAATTCCTGAACCCCCGCACTTTCAAGATGGCAAGCAAACGACCAAACTTCCTGGTTATCGTTGCCGATGACCTCGGTTTCTCTGATATCAGCCCCTATGGTGGAGAGATCAACACGCCCGTGTTGAAGAAATTATCGAAGGACGGCATTCGCATGACCAACTTTCACACGGCATCAGCATGTTCTCCCACCCGCTCAATGCTGTTCTCTGGAACCGACAATCACATCGCAGGACTTGGTGCGTTCTCAATTAGAGACTTCCCGACAATAAATGGCTGACAGCGCGTAGGCCAAATGATGGAGCACATGCGGCATTTCGGTGACTACTTCAAGGACAAGCCCGGTTATGAGGGGTACCTGAATTGGAGAGTGGCAGCTCTGTCCGAGATTCTTCAGGACAATGGTTATCACACGATTATGTCTGGAAAATGGTTAGTGCGAACAAGTGCCGATCGGTGCTGAAGACATCTGAATACATGCTGATCAATGGCGTAGGCATCTCGGCTTGTCCAAAGAACTTGCTCCATGTAGCCGCGGGTTTACCAAGAGCTTTTCCTTCTTGCCCGGATCTGGGAACCACCACGCATACGAGCCTCAGCTTGACGATGCCGAGTTTAAGATTCCATGTCTCAACACCGAAGGCCACTGGATGGACGGTGACAAGTTCATTAACCACAGAACGGACCTCCCTAAGGACTTTTACTCGACAAGGTATTTCACCGACCGCATGATCAAGTTCCTGGAAGAGAGGAATGAAAAGGAGAAAGACGAGCCTTTCTTTGCCTACCTCCCGTTCACTGCCCCTCATTGGCCCCTCCAAGCTCCTCGTGAGGTTGTCGAGAAGTATGGTAAGTTGAAGATTACCTTTCCCAGTGAATGGCTGCTAATGATCACAGCTGGAAAGTACGATGATGGACCAGACGCTCTGACCCAACATCGTTTGCAACGGCTCGTAGAGTTAGGCCTTGTGGACAAGGGCATCGAACACGCGCCCCCCACCGGCGTTTTGGGCAAGGATTGGAAGGACTTGTCGGACCTTGAGCGCAAGGAGTCAGCAAGGAAAATGGAAGTCTTTGCTGCGATGGTTGAGCTGATCGACGAGAATATCGGCCGAGTGATTGACCACCTCGAGTCCACTGGCGAACTCGACAACACGTTCGTGCTCTTCATGTCTGATAACGGAGCTGAAGGAGCGGCGCTGGAAGCAATTCCCGTAAGTCATGCGCCATTCCCGCAAACTCGTCTTTTGACCGCTCTGACAATCGTCGCAGATGATGGGCGGAGAAACAACTTTTGCCGGCGTGATTCAAAAGTACTACGACAATAGCCTTGATAACATCGGGGAGAAATCATCCTTCTCTTGGTATGGTCAGTGACTCGAACCACCCTCAGCATCTTCCCACCAAAGGTAGCATCTGACGAGAACCTAGGAGCTCGATGGGCTTGCGCAGCGACCGCACCATCTAGAGGATCCAAGTGCTGGATTACCGAAGGCGGCATTCGATGCCCATGTCTCATCAGATACCCCCCTTTCCAAGCTAAGGAAGAAGCCATCACCCATCGTTTCACAACAGTCATGGACATTCTCCCTACCATCCTAGAAATGGCTCAAGTACAGCATCCCGGAACCTCGTTCAGGGGCCGCGAAGTCGTCATACCCCGCGGCAAGTCCTGGGTGTCCCACCTGTCCTCCCCAGACTACTGCGCAGCCGACTCGACAGTGCATGGAGAGGATGTTCATGTTCACGGTTGGGAGCTTTTCGGTCTCAGAGCCATTCGCGAGGGCAAGTGGAAGGCAGTCTGGCTCAACAAGCCCAGGGGAAAGGACGATTGGGAGCTATATGACGTCGAGAAGGACCCGGCCGAGATGAACGATGTGTCAGACAAAGAGCCCGAGGTGATGCGCCGGCTTGTCAATCACTGGGAGAGGTACTATGCGGAGACAGGGATGACCCAGACACCAGAGTTCCCCATCACTAAGGCTTAGCATACGGGTGAACATCAGACGACTCAGTTCAGATGAGTGCCGGATTGTGGGGTTTACCCCTTCCAGTGTTTTGGTCCCTCGAGTTTACGGTCAGCGCCGAAGGGAAGGGGGGACTCTCTTCATGGACCATTGGAAGTGGCTCATTTGTGACAGATGTAACATCTTTAAAGAAGGAGTGTTTGAAGTATTCTCGCATTCTACATTGAATTCAATGACGGCTTGCATCGCCGCACGTTTTCGAATCCATGTCAAGGACTCCGCATTGACCCTCATTATTTGCTTCGGTGAGGCCGTTGTCAAAAGAGCGAAAGAAGCAGCGCGTACCCTGTCCTCATTTTGTGACATGGGTCGCCAAGAAAGTCACTTTGATGTGAAGAAACGTCACGATGTGCACTGCGAATTATTGCGTGGAAGTAATTTTCAATTTGTCGTGGGATATCTTGATGGGGGCCTTGCAATGCTGCCAACTCTGCGACGGTAATCGCGACCAATTTGTTGTTATGAGAAGACCGTCCTAAACGCCTCAACTCCGCTTGAAAAAGATGCCTGGTGATTCCGAGTGCCGCTCGAGAACGACCACTAGCAAACCCATTGCAGGCACGACTCCTCCGGCTTGGCGCAGACGCCGCAGGATGAGTTGCAGCAGGTCGTGCCGATAGGGCAGATGACGCTACCACACGCCTGGGACTCCTCTGATACGGTGCCGTTCGCCTGGCAAGCGACGGGCTTCTCGAGGCGGAAGTCAAAGACTTTGCAGTATGAGTTTTCAGGGCAGGTGACGCCGGAGCAGCGGTCCTCCGCCGGGGCGTCGGGGGTGCCGGAGGTTTGCGGAGCCGGGGCGGCAGAAGCGCCGAGGGCAGCGAGAGCGACGATGAAGGAGTGAATGAACATCATGTTGATGGATTGTTGTTGTGGGAAACGAATGACTAAAAGACTGACTGGTTGAGTTGGACTTTGGTTTAAAGAGAGTGAGTGAATGACCGATTGGAGTTGGGTGGCAAGCATCAAAGACACTGATCAGTAAGGCGGGAGACCATTGGCCTTTATGGCTCAGAGAGGGCTTCGTAAGGCGCAGAGTTTGGAGCGACTCAGGTCAGTGCCACTTGGCGGTTTGAGAGTAATTGCTAGGAGACGCCGTTGGCGCGCCCCAATAATATCATCAGGAGGGCCTAACTCTAAAACAACGTGAAAGACGGACTCTCGGACGGCCGTATTACGGCCAGGGAATAGGGAACAGACCTTTTTGATGGGAGTCATGTGTAGTAATCACCGTGTGGCACGTTCGGGCGAAGATGATCAGCGCGACTTGGCACATTTTCGTGGGCGATGATGGTTTTCAATTAGCTTCTAAGCAATTAATAGATTCATGCCTCAGGGGCTCCTTTAGAGTTCAACACTTTTCACAATTACCAATTATTTCCCCCGCTAATTATAAGTTCACGTTCCTTAAGCGCCGATCCTATTAGTTCCCATTACCGCGGCCTCCCTTGTTTTCAATCTTTGTGTGGGGTACATCTGCCGGCCAAGCCACCCCCCGTCTCCTATTCTCCGGTGTTCGTCTTGCTTTTTGTCGAATAACTTGTTGACTGTTTTACTGAGGAACAGCAGACAGGATTTCGTCGATCTTTCCCTGGACATCGCCGATAACTCCAGCGGTGGTGCGCTTGCCTGCGGTGAACTTGCCCTTCAACTCAGGGGTTTGGACAGCGGGCAGCTCGATGGTCTTGCTGATGGAAGGTACTTGTATGAGAGTGCTAAGCGGCAGGTCGATCGCGGTGCGGGCAGCAACGGGCACCAGCACGGGAACGGTCGCGGTGAAGGCGGGAACGTCAACACCGACAGCGACAACAGCGGCGGGAACCTCGGGGAGGGTGCCGCGAGCAGCCTTGATGGACAGCCCAGTGCCTGCGGCGTTGTTCAAGACAGAGAGGACAGAGCTGACAATAGGAACCTCGACGGTGACGCTGGGAATGGTGACGCCAACGGCCGCGAGATCGCGAGAGTCGATGATGCTCTTCAAGACGGCCATGGCAGTCTTGACAGCGGCGATGTCGACGGTGGTGCTGCGAACCTCAACTGGCAGCGCACGAGGAAGAAGCGAGGCCTTGATGTCGCCGACGACAGAGGCAACAGAGCTGACAATGGGGAGTACGGCAGGAGTCTCGCGGGCAACAACGGGACCCTTGATGCCGCCAACAACCGAGCTGACGATGGAGAGCACCTCAGGAGTCTGGCGGGGAAAGACTCCGGCCTTGACACTGCTGAGAACCGAGCTGACGATGGGAAGGACCTCGGGAGTCTCACGAGGAACAACCGCAGCCTTGATGCCGCTGACAGCCGAGCTAATGATTGGAAGGATCTCGGGAGTCTCGCGGGCAAAAACAGGAGCCTTGACACCGCTCAGAACCGAGCTCACAATGGGGAGCACCTCGGGAGTCTCGCGGGCAATGATGCCGGCCTTGACACCGCCAGCGACTGATGCAATAGAGCTGACAATAGGAAGCACATCGGGTGTTTGGCGAGGAATGATCGCGGCCTTGATGTCGCCCAAGACAGAGAGAACCGAGCTGACGACAGGAAGAGGCGTCGGGACCTCGCGACCTGCAACGGAGGCCTTGATGTCACCAAGAACAGAGAGAACGCTGGTGGCTGCGGGAAGATCGAGCACCACATTCGCAGGCTGAGGCTCAGCGTTGCGGGCAGTGACGAGGCCGCCCAGGGCTGAGATGATGCTGCTAATCGCTTGGAGATCCACGGACTGGGTGGGGATGACGGCCTTGGGGATCTTAATGTTGCGGCGAGGCAGTTTGGGAGTATTAGGAACCTTTGGGTAGGGAATGGCGACGTCAGGGAGCTTGACAGACAGGGTCGGAGTGGAAACGTTGGGGAGCACAGTCTTAGGTGGCTGGATTGCGTTGAAGTCGACTGGGAAGTCATCCTCGCGGGGAGCCAACGCCGGAAGACCCGCGCCGGCAGTGGGCACGACGATGGGGACGCTGACCGAGATCTCCAGGCCTTGCGGAGTGAGCTTGACCGGAAGGTCTCGCGCTACCTTCGGACCCTTCAACTCCACATTCGGTAAAGCCGGCTCGACGATAAGGTCCTTGTTGATGTTGATCGGCGGGACAGTCGGGGCCGTGGGTTCAACCGTGGGGAATGCAGGAGGGGTGACAGTGGGAGCGTGGACCTCCGGGACGTCGGGTTGGGGAGGCTGAACCGGAGTGAATTGAACAAGCTGAGGGGCTGCTGCGGCGCCAAGGGCCAGAGCAAGAGTGGTGAAGTTGCGAATGGTAGACATTTTGAAGAGTGACGAAGGTATTGATTAAAATTAGGGGTAAGAGGAGGTATTAGGAGTATTAAGTATTAATTAAGAGAGCAGAGGTAGTAGTAGTAGTAGTAGTGAAGACCTGAGCTGATTTGTTGCTGGTGAAAAAAGAAGAGGCCTTGAGTAGGGAATTCTCGTCCAATTTTATAATTGTTCCTCGTCGCGATTCTCACGATGAAGCTCAAGATATTCCCGTTGCAGGCAGCTTCAATGGCCGAAAACAGTCAATGTTTAGAGGTGAGCTTGACGTGATCACCAACTTCAAGCCCAGGCGTTTGTTCTATCACCAACTTGGCTGAAGCTGAAAGCTCAACAACCTTTGAGCTCTAAAACAGCTCCTCCCGGATGGCTGGGTCTGGTCCCGGAGATGGCTCACGGCCGAGACGGGAGGAGCACACCAAGATCGCACATGGCCGTTGATGCTGGCTAGCCCACCAATCTGGAGTCCGTTTCCGAGACATGGCTCTAGAATTCTTTCTAGCAATGATCGGTAGATCCCGTTAGTAGTGGACGAGGCCCATAGCCGTGGCTTGCTTATGACGAAAGTGTAGTCAAATGGTCGCATGCAGCCATACCTTAAATTTCATCATATGGCGCAAGTCGGTTTCCAACTGTTTAATGAAGTATCGCAATAATGTCTAAGATGGAGTCCCTGTGCAATTTCGGTGATTTCCTTTGAACTCCTGGCAGAAAGGTCTTCTCTCGTGGCCATCTCGTGGTGTGAGTGTGGCCTGCATGTTGCTGCACGTTGTCGTGGAACGTGAGGTCAAACGTGGGAGTAAGCATTAGGACTGCCGATCACTCAGGAGAAAACTTTTTGATTTGCCGTCATTCTGAAAAAGCAGTGATCATCAGGACGTTCAACCGTATGCGTAAGTTTAGACCCTTGTTCCTTACTTGGCATCGCCTCCGGAGCGCCACTGACTGAGACAAGATGACCTAGATCAAGCCTTAGATCCCGCGGCGTCCAAGGGAGGGTTTTCTTCCGCCCATCTCCACACACCGGGATTTCCCGCCGTCAAAGCAAGGAAATACCGTTCCCAGTATCCCGTCACAGGCTCCTCAGGTAAGACCTCCTCCAGAGACACAGCCCCACGGCGCTTATCAACAAGTACGCACCGCCATTGCCCGTCCCTGTCCCCAACCGGATAAAGTTTTCCTTCGAATTGCCCGTACCAAGATCCAACTCCCTGGGTCGGAAGCTTTTGGTCTGACTTAGTTCGGAGGCGGTCAAGCCAGACCCGCGCTCTAGCTTCCAGAGCGCACTGCCGTCCGCCGCCCGGGTAAGGGGCTTGCAGTCCCAGATCTCTACATCGTCAAGAGCAAGCCCTTGGCAGGCTAACCTGACGCGAACGCTGTTGTAGATTCTTTCGTTGGTGTCCAGCAGAGCCTCGTCGCTGTCTTGGTTCGTATCTGGGTCAGTACGCTTGAAAATTCCAGGATGTCGGACTGTGGTCCCGCCAATGGTCTGGAGGCGGCCGCCAGGGTCTCGCATTAGGCCTAGCCCCCAAGGTCGGGCAAGCTTCCAGAGATCTTCATCGCTGCCTGCCGGATGATAATTCTTGCCATTACATTCAGCCGCATCGCGCTTCACACTGCGCTTCACACTGGAGATCTTCGCCGCACAGATCTCGGGCTTAGCCCATGGGAAGGACTTCTTCGCTGACAGCCATGATCCGTGAGCCTTGGAGTACGTAAGGGAACGGATGACCTGCAGAGTACCGCAGACCTTGATTGAAGATGGCCTCCATGGGCGTGGGTCAAACTCAACTCCGACACTCGATAACTGGTCACACATCCCTGCGTATGTCAGCTGAATGTATGCTTCACTCATTTCCCAATCACATAAAAACGCAGGTACAGGCGAGAGATATGTTGGAGATTTGCTGCTCGTGTCATCCGCCTCCCACAGTGCTATGACTTCCGGGAAGCCACACCTGTTCGAGATTTGTCTTGGTGTTGTCAAGCCTTTCCCAAAGAGCTGGCCTGAATGCATATCTGGGCTCATCAAGAGCAAGGGCATGGAATGCATCCTCTACGTGATCTGAAATCTGAGTGCTTGGGAATTCCCATGTACATGAAGTCAGCAGAAGTCTCACGCTTAGTAGATGGGTAATTTGCTGGTTGGAGGATCCGCGTAAACCGATGACTGGCGCTGGGAGAATGCCCAGAGTTCCAACAGTATCCCACACGCCGATCGCCTCGATTTTGATCTCCGTTGTACCATCTTGGTATTTGTGTCTAGTGTAGCCATTCTGTTGGTGTAAGCCACCATCTCGATTGCACTACTTTGGAGCACACCTACCTTTGTAAGCCACTCTTCATACTGCAGCTTTCGCTCCTTTTCCGACTCGCGCTTGGCTTTTCCTTTCTCGCTGTCATATGGCAGAACCTGGGGATCCAGAAAGAGAGTTTGATCGCGATTTACGTCAGTCACGCTCTCGAAATCTTCGAACACCGCGTAGAAGTGACCCAGCCCCAATGGCGTCAGTAAGCCGACTGTTGCAATCATGTCGGCAACAGAGCGCGCGGTGAATGCACCCCGAGAGAAGCCGATAAGAATTATATCGTCTCCGTCAATACAGTTGGCGCAGATGAAGTTGGATACTTCTCTGATATTCTGGATGCTAATCAGACGTGGAAACTTTCAATTAATAATGGAAAGGGCGTATCTGAGCAAGTCAAGTCCCCAGAAGGCCACCGGTGAACTTTTCCACATAACTATCCGAACTCCCGACGCCTGGATCATACATGATGATCTGGTGGGTGCCGTCATGGCAGGTTCTGAGGGGCACTCGTGGGATTCGCGTGACGTTGGGTTGAGGCTCAGCCTTATGTTTGGGGTATGAGACTATCAAACCTAACGGATTGAACGGCTCTTCTGGCTTACCCTTGCTTTCCCAGTGAGTCCATCCATGTTCCATCGCAGCAACTGATGAGCCGCTTATGTGCTCCGTGTGTTGTCTGAGCCATTTTTGGACGGAATGCACGGCTTTCTGACCGTGAGGCTTGATGGATGAGGATTCGGTGAGGATTTGCCTCTCCATCGAGCTGGTTTTATGTTTGGTGGCTCAGTGTTCAGGGATGCGTTATGGCCAGGATTACGATTCAGCTTTCTGATGCCACACCACAAGTTGGGGTTTGGTTGAAATCCCTTCCAAACAGCGCCATTTCGCAACCACTTTCTCGAACCTATTCTTTCCGCTAAATGAATCTCTAAATAACCCACATCCCCCTTACCGTCATCACATAGAAGCCGATAGTACCCACATTACATTACAGAAACGTCCGTTGCTCGGAAGAATGCACGTGAAATACGCAACAGACTGTCGATTGTGTTCATGTGGCGATCACATTTGAACACACAGTCTGCTATACCAAGCCACATCTGAAGGGCGGGCTCTTGGCTTCGTGTCCTTGTGGTCATTCGTGAGCGGGTGCCGACTCAATCCAGCACATCAATCTTGGGATCCACGCTTCACTGTAGTCAATCAGAAACATTGCAGCCAACAGAGAGGTCCACGGGGGCCAGCTGAGTTGAAACTTCCGGCAACTCGCACTTCTCGTCATGTCGGACCCTGCATCTTGGACGTGAACGAGTATCACTACTGATTGTCCTCGTTGCGCCTGCTGTTACATGTGCTTTATCTATCCATTATTTGTGTTATTTTATCTTGCTTTATCTCGTCTGGATGATTCAATGATATGTCGGCCAGACATTGAAGAAAACAGAATTCTGGAATTGGGTCCATCAAGTGCTCATAGCCTTGGCCCAGGAGGAGCAACACCTGGCGCCAGCTCTATGTTTTTAAGAGCACGACTACCACGAGAACCTTCCACGAGCTGGTTGACAGGCGTGCTGTCATCTTCCAGAAACCTCCATTTCCACGCCTTCACCGCCGGTCTGCCCAAACCCACTCCTTCAATAACGTCCACCACCCAGTTGCCAATTGTGGGCAGATATTTGAATGCATGGCCGCTTCCAGCTGTGGCAACCATGAGAGCCTTCTTTTGGGGCACTCGGTCGATAATGAAATGGTTATCAAATGAGTCATCTTCGGTCCACCGAGTGACTGGCACGCTGCGCTCTAGGCCATCTGGTTGTATTCTCGGGTTGGTGTACTTCGTGCCGCGATACCCAATTTTCATTACACCATTCTCATCCACGGGGAAGCCGTACAGTCCGCCTTCTGCACCGTCAGCGATCTTGTATGACCAAGCTGGGAAGCGTGTAGGGGCAAAACGTCCACGAAGATGTTCTGGGACGCTCAACATGACGACAGACCCTGCAGTTGTCTCCGCAAGCCCATCTAGAGAAGGAACCAAGGTTGGAGTCCATCCGCCACTCGCAATGATCGTTAGGGCAGCTTTGTGTGACTTTCCATCCGTGGTGCGCACACCGATGATATCGGACCCCTGACCTTCCATCAAGGAATCCACCTTTCCAGCCGTTGGATCGAGAACAAGTCGAACACCAAGACGTTTTGCCTTATGCAAAGCAAAACGACAGGCTTTATCGGCCAAAGCAATACCGCCAGTGGTGTCCAGCACTCCCAGAAGGTTCTTGGAGAATGGGTGCATCATTGGAAGAAAGCCCCTTCTCGTTGCAGCTTCCAAGTCCTGTGGGCTGTTGTTGACGAGTTGAGTATCTCCATGACCGGCTCTCTCCATGCTATCAATTGTCGCTTTGTCGGAGTCCGGCAAACCGTCGCCGTCGGTACACGAGAGATCGCCATTGTTGATCCAGAGGTCGTCCGTAGCGCTCATTCCCGGAGGCACAGCTTCTCCTCCTTGTCGAAGCTCTTCAGTCCATGAGTTCCAACATTGAATTGCCTCAAAACTCAGGTTTTGGTAGATAGTCTGAGAGCCATACGCGGAACGAATGATCTTGTTGATATCTAGAGTACAGGTTAACCAAGAAGAACGATCAAACGTATCCTCGCATATCTCACCTGCAGATGCAGCATCGCAGCCTTCGAAATAGGAATAATGAGTTTTTTCATACGGCTGTTTATCCAAAAGAGTGATGTTGGTGTGTCCGCGCTCCGCTAGGTGGATAGAGATACTGAGCCCGAAGATGCCAGCACCGACCACGACAACATGGTCGTCTTTGGCCAAAGGGGCGGTTTCAACAGACATAGTGTTCGTGTAGATCAGAACGAAAATCACAACATGGAAGCGTTCATGAAAATCTTTGCAGGACATGAGCGTTTGTTATGAACTCGACCATCAGTCTTGATATCCGAGGGGATCATACCTATGACAATATCATTTGATTAATTGAACTTAGTCCGGTACCCGCAGCTTCGAAGAGAAGCGGCAATATGTGGTGTTTTTGCCGATGCTTCCCCTACTGAACCTGCCACAAGTGACTCTTCTTACAGTACTTGACCCGACTACCGCTCTTGTAGTGGGCACACTGGTCGTGACCGGTCGGGGGTCAGGACTGCCGCGCAACGTTCACGCATCGGAAATTGCGCCGGGAAGAACCGATGCACAAGACTAAGATCGCTGAATTCTATTGGTCGATGAAAACCAAATTGTCGTCCGAGTGCTCCATCATGATGCAGTATCTCCAATCCAAGCGTCACATTGCAACGAATCGGAAGCCGAGCTCGGGTACACCCGATAGCTACTTCGACTCTCCTCCAAGTGCCACCGGCCCGTCGGAAACATGTAACGAGATGCAGCAAACCTTCTACCTTAAGAGAGCGAGGATCAGCGTCACCCCGCGCTGTTCTGCGGGGCTCACATTCATCACAATCGTTGCGATAGCGTCCGTCTTATCTCAATATTGACGGGGATGCCATCTTCTCTGACACAGGTTTCTTGGCGAGATATCATGATGCATAATTCTACAATTGTCAGGCTGCTAATCATACCATGCATCAGGATGTGTGTTTAAAGCCCAGGAAATACCTGTACAAAAGATTCATCTCCTTCGCTTCTTGGAGTTGACCTCGCCACACCACATCTAGAAACAACGAAGTATCAGACCTCTCGATATTCAGCAATCACAATAGGGCATTATTGAGCAACTGTGTTACAGCCAAATGGCTTCTACTGAGGAACATGATGACCCCGCGTGGCCGCCCGGTACCGTACGACTGGAAGGTAAATCATCATCTTTAGCTTCGGTTCTAGACGTCCGGACAACAGACTAAAGCTTTTCCCCTAGAAGAAAGTGGCTCTATGGAGATCATCCTACAACCGCTACCATCACGAGACCCTAACGACCCTCTGGTAAGTTGCCGCAGCTGAGTTCCACCTTACATTAGTTCAATCCCTTTTGACTCCGGTATGACTTACCAAAATATCAGAATTGGCCCAGACCCTTGAAATTTTGGAATTTTGGCCTGGCCGCCTTCTACACCTTGATGGTGTTTGCACTGTATGCTTGACATTCCCGGCTTTGACACACTGCCGGCCCGCCACTAACAAGACCTCAGTATCGATGCGGCCACTCCGACTTGGGCTCCTATGCATGAGCAATTGGGCTTCAGCTACGACATTCTCAACACCAGTTATGCTGTAGGTTGTGGTGCTCTTGCCATTGGAGCTGTCATCTTGAATCCGTTCGCATTGAAGTATGGCCGACGACCAGTCTACATCCTCAGCACAGCCATTCAGTTCGGTGTAACGATCTGGTCTGCACACCAGCAAACGGTGGCAGATTTGATGATGGTCAACATAATAAGCTGTTTCGTGGGTACACTCGCTGAAGTGGTTGTGCAAATGACTGTGGCCGACGTATTCTTCGTCAACCAGCGAGGCACCATGAACGCTTTGTTCTTTTGGTCAACTCGAATAGGGGCATCACTCACGCCCTTGGCGGCTGGCTATGTGACAACGTCTCAAGGTTGGCGCTGGGTATGGTGGTGGATTGCCATCTTCTTTGGTTTGCTCCTGCTGGCCATGGTATTTGGCTATGAGGAGACGAAGTTCATCTTGCCTCCGATTAGTGGCATCGGCCAGTCTGATGAGGGTACAGGGAAAGTCGACGAGAACTCCAAAAGTCCTGAATTAGACAGAGATGCTCCATCAAACAGGGGGACCAGCCTCAAGCTGAACGGTCCATCTATTGAACAAGAGATGCAACGTAAGAGCTACAGGCAGCGCCTGTCACTCACGACGTCATCACCCGGCTCATTCCGCACCTTTTACCGTCATTGCTATCGACCATTTCAAATTTTATTCTCGGTACCGGGCGTTTTATACATGTCTCTCGTTTATGGTGCAATGATGATCTCATCCAACATTCTATTCACAACAATGTCGAATTGGATGACGCGGGCACCATATAACTTCGACCCTGACCAAATAGGTTTGATGAGTTTGGCTCCCTTCACAGGGTCGACCCTGGGAACCTTACTTTGTGGTCCGCTCAGCGATTGGTGGATTTTGTTCGCGTCCAAACGCAATAAGGGAATCTATGAGCCAGAAATGCGACTTTGGGTGATGGCAGCATTTGCACCATTCGCGCCAATTGGCATTATAGTGTTTGGTATCGGGCTCAGCAACGGCTGGTCTTGGCCCGCCCTCGCTGTGAGCTATGCCATGTGCAGTTTCGGAACAGCTCCAGCAGGGACCATATCCTTGACGTACATAACAGATGCCTACACAGAAGTAAGCACATTTCTTTCCTACACGATGGGTGAAAACAACTTCTGACACACCCTACTTGCTAGATTGTTGGCGATGCTATGGTCGGAGTTACCTTCGTTCGGAACACATGCTCCTTCATCATCATCTTCGCTCTTCCTCAGTGGATCGCTTCTTCAGGAGTTCAGACTGTGTACATCACAATTGGCGTCTTAATCACTGCAATTCTGTTCGGAGGTGGGCTATTTATCGCCTTTGGGAAGAAGTGGAGATTTCGCTTTCGCTTGATGTACCGTCACTTCGCCCGGAGACAGTTTGAGCCTCGAGCGCTGTGATATCCATGAATCTGTTTGGCATCATACCGAGACGTGTCGGCAAACTCAATGCGATGGAGACAGGTTCCTTTGAGGAGATATGAACACAAATAAATGAGATCCACGGACACGATTGAGCTTCAACTTTCGCCTACTAATTGCTACAAAGCGGAGAGATTCCACGTGGTTTCAATTCCTTATTTGCCCGCCTGGCGAAGTCAAAGTACCGCGGTGGCCAGTGCTTAATAAATGCATGAACTCAGCTAAGAGCCGGATAAGCTAGCCGCCTATACGTGATCACAGCTAAGGCGCGGCGCTGTCGGATGAACATTAGTTCTCGAAATTAAGGTTATCTGACACTTTAATTGAGTCTTTGCCGACTGCCATAACCAGCGTTGGCGTGACGTCCGGCCAATAGCAGCAGGACGAACCCCTGGAACTATTCTGATAAGCTTTGGCCCGTCAACTTCAGAATCAAAAGAGGGAGGTCGAATGCAACTGAATATGCACTAATCCTGACCTGCGGACTTTCAGTCCATCTCGGCTCAGTCGGGATCTTCAGATACGAGAACTCTACTGCTAGTAATAGGGGCTTGTGCATTGGAAATGCGCTCACTATCTTCTTGACGGGGCATCTGGTCCCGAAATGGTGGTCAATAGGAGTGAACTATATGTATTGAAGGTCCTTCCGAGCTGCATGTAACAGTTGCATCTTCTGACCAGACTCTCGGGTCCAAACAACATCAGATTGTCGCGCACAAACACCATGGCGAGAGCTTCTTGGCTGCTGCTCCTAAGCTCCTTCCTCACAGGGATTGCTTCAGGGGCTGAACTGAAGAAAACGTATATCGTCACGATGCGCGACACACAGGCAAGCGGCCTCCTCCGCAGGTCTTTCATTGACACTTCTTTACAATCTGTCTCTGCCGACACTGCTTCGGTCATTTACACCTATGAACACACCATCAATGGGTATGCAGCCAAAATCACCGATGATCAAGCCAATGCATTGAGGGCACAGCCAGATGTTCTCTCCGTGAGACCGGACAAGGTCTACCACCTCCACACTAGTCGTACTCCTGCGTTTCTAGGACTGCTTGACTCTGGAGCTTTGCTTGGTCGCAGCCCCGGCGTCGACACGGGCATATACCTCGACGCGCGTGACGACGTGAACGGTACAAGCGCCGAGTCAAACTTGGTCGTCGGCATCTTTGACACTGGAGTCTGGCCTGAAAACCCAAGCTACAAGGACGATGGCATGCCTCCCGTTCCTTCCCATTGGAAGGGCGAATGCGAGACTGGCCCAGACTTCCCGGCCACGAGCTGCAACAAGAAGCTTGTGGGCGCCAGGGCCTTCTACAAGGGATACGTTGCCGCTGTCACTAACGGAACTGGAGCTTTCAACTGGACTGGAGAATCTCAGTCTCCCAGGGATGACGACGGTCACGGAACCCACACTTCGACTACCTCTGCCGGCAATGAAGTCCCTAACGCCAGCTTATTTGGACAAGCCTCCGGTACAGCTCGTGGCATGGCCAAAGATGCACGCATCGCCATGTATAAGGTTTGCTGGAAGGAGGGCTGTTTCGATTCCGATATTCTCTCAGCCTTCGACCAAGCGATCGCGGATGGAGTGAACGTCATGTCTTTGTCGCTGGGCCCCGATCAGCCAAGCTTCAACGAGGAGGAGGGTATCGTGGTTGGCAGCTACGCAGCCATGAAGAAGGGCATCTTTGTTGTCGTGTCGGCTGGAAACAGCGGCCCAGGACCCGGGACCGTCACGAACCTTGCCCCATGGGTTTTGAACGTCGCCGCCAGCACGCTGGACCGTGATTTCCCTGCCCACATCACACTTGGCAACGGCAAGAACTACACCGGCTTTTCTCTTTACAGCAATGGATCAGTGACAGACATCAAGCCGTTAGCCGACGGAGAGGTGCTTCCTCTGATTCACGGCAGTCAAGCGGGCAAAGGAAATGCCACAACAGCGTCACTCTGCCTGGCGGGCAGTCTTGATCCTGCCAAGGTGGCCGGCAAGGCAGTTGTCTGCGTCAGGGGCCAGAACGGAAGGACAGAGAAGGGTGGCGTCGTCAAGTCTGCTGGAGGTCGTGCGATGGTACTTGTCAACTCCGAAACCGATGGCGATGGTACCATTGCTGATGCCCATATTCTTCCTGCTCTGCACCTTGGCTACTCAGACGGATCTGAAGTTGAAGCCTACGCAAAGATGGGCAATGGGACAGCAGTGATCGACTTTGAAGGTACCAGATTGGGTGTTTCGGCTCCTCTCATGGCATCTTTCAGCTCTAGAGGCCCTAACGTTGTGGTTCCCGGACTTCTCAAGCCGGATATCACTGGCCCAGGCGTCTCTATCCTGGCTGGGTGGTCTGGCACGGGTCCGACCGGACTTGACATTGACACAAGAAAGATTGACTGGAACGTGATTTCCGGTACAAGCATGAGTTGCCCGCATTTGTCTGGGATTGCTACTTTCATTCTTGCCCGGCGCCCTGAATGGAGCCCTGCAGCCATCCGGTCGGCCATCATGACTACTGCATACACCACGACGAAGGGCACCCAGTCTCCTCTTTTAGACTCTGCCAACGATAAGGCGGCCTCTGTATTCGATTACGGAAACGGCCACGTTGACCCCGTCGCAGCTCTGAGCCCTGGCCTCATATACGACATTTCTCCGGATGACTACCTTGACTTTCTCTGCGCGGTCAACAGCACATCTGCCTTTACCAACGGCATCACAAGAAGCAACTTTACCTGCGCCTCCAACCAAACATATAGCGTCTATGACCTTAATTATCCTTCTTTCTCTGCCCTCTATGATAGTTCTACAAACGGGTCCTACACTGCCACGTTCAAACGCACCGTTACCAACGTCGGAGGTGCTGGTACTTACAAGGTTGACGTCTCTCTCACTGACCCCGCACTGGTCAAGGTTGCTGTCACCCCTGAGACTCTCACTTTCAGCGAGGCGGGCGAGAAACAGAGCTTCGTCGTCTCCGCCACCTTGGGTTCATCACCCGGTGCCGATGCTAAGTCTCAAGGAAGGCTTGTCTGGTCTGACGGGAAACATGTGGTCGGAAGTTCGATGGCTTTCATTTGGGGGTAGTTGTACTTAGTGTCATGCTGAGTCAAGGACATTACCACGAGCTCGTGCTAGATTTAGTGTAGTCTGAACGCTGTAAGGCGCCAATTCAACGACCTGTGCCAAGTTAATAATCCCTGACATTGCGGTGAGATAAGGAAGATAGGACTAATCATGGCTCCAAATCTCTTATCAATGCATTGTGTATGACAGCGCATTGAGTCTCCCATTGCTGCGAAATATCTTCCTCCTCCAAAATCTCAGCGACCAACAGTCCTTCAGCCAGGATCCAGCTTGGAAAAGGTTGAACCCAAACTAAAAAAGCAAGTCTAGGCCAGTTAATGGCTAAATGACTCTGACTATTGCGTACTCAGCTTGCGCAGCTTTTTTACTGACCCCTCAGGCTAACCATTGCGCCAGATGAGCGATCGCCAAAGACGCCCGGCGCGTCCCCCGCGTCGAACACGCACCAGAGCCCAAGGAGTTTGCATCGGCTGTAAAGAAAGGAAACTGAAGGTAAACTCAATCAGGGCTACTCTGCATCAGCATTTTCATCTGGATTTCCAGTGACTCAGATCATTAGTGCGATGACCAAGTCCCATCCTGCGCCAATTGCAGTCGTCTGGCCATTGGTAAGTCAAGTCCCCTGGACCGCCGATTTTTAGTGTATGCGAATGCTCAACAGCCGCTAGCATGTCTCGTGGAAGATTCCTCCACCAAGCGGCACCTCCCACGGAATTACGTTGAGACTTTAGAGGAGCGCATTCAGCTTCTGGAAGGCATGCTGCAGCAGCAAGGTCAATCGCCTTCTGTGTCTGGGTTACCTTCCTCATCTGCCATCTCTGAGCAGTCTACGGATACTCCGAGCGGTAATCGGGGTGACCAGGATGATGCTGCTGATCTTGTTTCCAAGGCAGGCATCTTGAGTCTACATGCTTCCGGTGCCGAACCGCAATACCTCGGCTCGTCGTCGATGTTTTCGTTTTCCCGGATAATCCATGCCTGCGTACGTCAGGTCGCACAGGGCAACCCTAATGACGATTTCGACTTACATACGGGTGAGATGAACTCATCAGTATCACCGTGCCGGTTACCACGGTATGAAGTGGGACTGCTATTGAGCAATGCTTATTTTGATAACGTTCATTTGCAATACCCATTCCTGCATGAACCTACGTTTAGGCAGTGGGAGAGAAATGCGGCGGGACTAGAGTCAAAGTCTCCAACTCCAAGCGAGCTGTTTTTCGTCAACATGGTGAGTGATGTGGGACCAAATCATTGCATTGGCCTCTTCCCGTAGGCTTAGGCTGTATCACTAAGACTAGGCAGGTTTATGCTATTGGCGCGTTGTTGAAGTCGAATCCCAAATTGCTCTCACAGGTCAGTCACCGATTCAAATGCGCCAACATCGCATAAATCTGAATATTATGCTGTTTTAGCAACTCTATGCCTCAGCGCTATTGCACTTGGAAAGTGTACTTTTACAAAAAACCCTTGAATCAATTCAGGCATTGCTATGCTGTGCACTATTCTCTATCAGGTCTGCTACTGGCCCGTCAGTGTGGTCAGTTCACCAACAACCCTGGCCGATCACGACCATAAGTCATGACTAAAACCCTCTCAACAGGAATCTTTCGGGACTTGCTCTTCGCCAGTGCATTGAACTTGGCTATCATCGCAACGTCAAGAGGTTTCATCTTCGGACCAACCTTCTGCGTTTAGAGTTGCGAAAGCGAGCCTTCTGGTGCGCGTATCAGATGGACTGCGCTGCCTCCGTAAATCTTGGCCTCCCTCTCACTCTTCCGATCCAAGAGGTGGATTCCGAGGTGAGATCCCATAGATATATGTCATACGTGTACTTTCTTACTGACTGGGCAGCTTCCTCTGGATATCGATGATTCTGCGATAAGCGAAACACAAATCCAAGGGTCGCCAAGAACATCACCAAGGGGTCCTCCAACCACCGTCTCCCATGCGCTTCACCAATTTGACATCAGATGCATTTGGGCGAGCATCTATGCTGTTTTCTACTCCAATGTCTCCATCGACAGCTCGGATAAAGAGAAGCATCAAGCCCAAGTGCAGACGTTTCGCAGAGAACTCGATGATTGGATGGCACGTACGCCTCCAGAGCCGCGTCGAGCAGCTGTTCCACTTACCGTGTTCTCCAACATGGAAGACTACAAGTTGACCTACTACGAAACTATTCTCTTTCTACATCGCGGCCAGCTGACTGATAAAAAGGATCGGGAAGAAGATGTCTTCCTGGAGTGTGCTGAGGCTGCTGCAAGTATCTGCCAAGGCTGCAAACGCCTGTACATTGGCAAACCGATCAATTACACATGGTCGACGGTGCACCTTCTCTTTTTGGCAGGGTTGACCTACATGCACTGTCTTTGGACCTCTCCAGCTGTTCGAAGATCAATTAGAATCGACAACGTTAGCACCATGTTCACAACTTGCACAATGCTCTTGGCCATCATGGCGGAACGCTGGGAGGCTGCGGCACCATACCGAAACCTATTCGAAGCGTTGTCTGCTAGAACCATGGCAATGGTGGTAGATCGGAATCAGGTTGACGAACCAGATTTCCAGCCGTCTTCGTTGACCTCCAACGGCCCGAATGTGGAAGACATGGCAAATTGGGCGTCTCAAATTGCGGATGTAAACATGCCTGATGCATATGGGAGCCTTCTAAGTGGCATCGTGGGCGACTTCAGCACGGAAGAGGAAGCAACCGAGTTTTATGATAGTCTTTGGAATTTCTGAAAAGAGTCTAGTCCCTTCAAGCTATCTGCTTAGGTCCCAGAGATGCTTTTTGGAACATCTACATCACAGAAGCGCAACATTGAGCCAACGGATGCTAGTTCTACTCGCCATCTTTCTTTCGGCGATGACAACACTGCATGGAAGTAACTCGTGAGATTTGAGAAAATACGACAATGAAGTTATGACTAGACGAGTTGCGGATCCGGGTGGTAACTACCTAGTTTTGGTGAGATTTCGCAATAACATTTGATCCAAATTCAAGAACCGCTCTCGCGCGGGTTTGCATGCAAACTACTTTCAGTGTCTTCCAGGTTCACTGACATCATGCATGTACCCAGGTGAGGTCGGTACGGTACCTGAGGTGCCTCGTAAATAGGCTTCAGGCGACCCACTCTGCTCTATCTGTAATTCCTTGGTGCGATCTCGGGGCGCTGAGTGGTCCGGCCAAGCCTTGGCTCACGACTCAGGGCCTTTAAAACCGAAAGAAGCCCAGCCCAACGCGGACGAGGTCGCTTTTTCTTCCACAACTCCACAATTGTTGATCTGGTTAAAGAAATGTCGAATCCTACAGAATTGAGTGCATCGAGTAGCGCAAATCCGCCTACCAAGCTGGAGCTCGACTTAATACCCCATCAGCTGGAGATGAAGGATCCCGCAGACGATTGGACCGGGGTCTCATCAAGTAAAGAAAGGCGGAAGATACAAAATCGCCTTAACCAGAGGGCGCGTCGTTAGTGATCCCAAGGCTCTACGTAGATCGTCAACTTTGGTCGCTGACACTTTCCTTGTGCGCATAGGAAGAAGAAAATTGAAAGAATTATGTAACAACTTAGAAAGTGGCGAAGGGGAGGGTGAGTCTTCAAGCTCACTCGATGGAGATGGAGGCTATGTGCTTCTTCCGTGTCCGAATAGGAGGGCCGAGATGATCATTCTCGCAAGAAGTGCCCAGACAAACTACTCGCTGGGAACCCCGCAACCAACCCAGCTCTATGCTCTTGTTGGCCTGAACCTACTGAATGCCTTGGCTAGAAACGCCCGGGTATTGGGATTCATCCCTCAATCTCTCTGCGAAGATCATTTCATTTCACCCTTCAACTTGGAGGGACCCAAGCTTCCTTGCGGCCCTCGGCAAGCATCATTGTGGCCTCCATTCCTTCGACCCACGGAAGCCCAGTATCAAATAACTCACCACCCGTTCCTGGATTTGTTCCCAATTCCCTCGCTAAGGGAAAGTGCAATACGGGCTGAAGATCTTGGCTTCTTCGACGAGGACGAGTTCTGTGCTGATGTCTTTGGCGTTGGCCACAAGTCTAATGATGGCGATGAGCGACCTCGTCTCTTAGTCTGGGGCGAGTCCTGGGACCCTCGGGGATGGGAGGCAAATGAAGCCTTCTTCAGAAAATGGGCATGGCTCATCCGCGGATGCCCTGAGATATTAGAAGGAACAAATTACTGGCGACAGAGGAGAGGAGAAAAGAAGTTGAACTTCGGGCGACTTGGGAGCTGACACGGTATGGCGATGAAATGAGATGTACGAAGGCTTTTACGTTAACTATGTACATAGAAGTGATAGACTTGTCCTCGTCTGCATTCGATGGTAAACAGAAAGTGGACTATCAACTGGATCGCTTTCCCAAGCATACTTGGCCTTTAGAAGGGCACAGCCGTGCCGTGCCAGAAAATATCACCCACAGCGTAGCGATCGGTGAAAGGCTTGACGTCTTCGTGGACGCAGGTCTTCTCAACGGGAACTCCTTCAAATCTCGCGGCGATCCAAGCAGCGATATCAGCCCTGGCGGCCTCCAAAACCTGACCGTGTCCCATATCCGGATACACGCGAGCATGTACTGGACTCTCAGGGAAGGTGGTGCATGTCTGGTTGAAGTCGTCCAATGTCAGGTTGGCCGAAGTGATTGTGTCTGTCGAGCCCTGGATAACAAGCATGGGAGCCGCAATAGCATGGGGTCCCTGACCGTTGTATCGGACGGCCCAGTCGTTTGTTGCGGGATGCGTAAGCCAACTAGTGTTCTTGTAAAGCTGATCAGGCGTAAAGCCACCGACAATGGCAAACCCTGTCTGGAAGCATGACTTGTCCAGAGCTCCGAGTCTTTGCAGAGGAATCTCGCCGAGATAGTCCTCTACCTTGATCTGGTCTGGGTAAAGCCTTGAGAGAGACTGGAGGAAGTAGACGGAGAAGGGGTCCCGAGCGGCTTGGCCCTGAGCTCGTTCAAGCGTTGCTGGGATCAGCTTCTGAGGACGCAGGGCAGGGGCTGCCGCAACGGAACCGACGAACTCGCCGGCAGCCAAAAGGGCCTCTTGGTCAGGCATGGCCAAACGCTCATTGGTTCGCCAGGCAGTCATTCCGCCTTCACTGTGACCGTAAACCATCCACTTCTGGCTGAGAATATCTCCAAGGCCCTTCCTCGCAGCAATGAGAGCATAGGCGACATCAGCAGCATGGAGGAATCCAGACTCGTACATAAATCCTTGGGGGATGTCTGAACCCTGACCCGCATAGTCCGGAGCAACAACAGCATATCCCAACTCAGCGAGAATGAAGGGAGCCTTCCAGTCGTAGTAAAGGCCCTTGTTGTTAGTGGGAGCGCAGAGTCTACTGCGGCCTGCTGTTCCGTGCGTCCAGACAATGGTTCGCAGCTTGTTCTCCTCCGGCGTTCCCTGGGGGTTGGCAAACGGGTTGGTGAATGGTAAGAGAACCCAAGCCGAGGCCGGAATGGGCTTCCGATCGATATCCTCGGTCATGTAAAGAACGCGTGAGAGCGACAGACTAGCCGGTAGTGTCCAATTGGAAGCCAGCTGAGCTGCAGGGACGTTCTCCCAGCGGAGAATATCTCCAGGTTTGGCTCCCGTGACGTTGGCAGGTGTCGAATAGAAGGGATCAGAGACAATGTCGCCGACCCAAAGTGCTGCTTCTGCTTCGTAGGTCGTCTGGATGGCAGTCTGGCATTCCGCGTCGCAGCTGGCCTGGCACTTGCTGTCGCATATAGGATCGAGGGCCATGGCAGCGCCAGCAAGGGCCGCCGATAGTGTGAACAGCAGATGCATGATGATAAGAACAACGGATGAATGAGATGGTTGTCTGAGTTCCAGATATGACGCTGAAGCGAGGATCGATGCTCATTATATACCTGTTGTTCGAAAGGACTAACGGGGCCTTTTAGGGGGGCGAGGCCATAGTCTGCACGTCGCCCGTGATAGGTGTGAACCACGATCTGGTTCTCTATGGACCCAGAAATATTGGACGAAAACAGTCAGTTGAACTCTATTTTGACTGCTTGTTTGCAACCCATATGTTTATTGTGGTATTGATTATCAAGAAAGGGGTGATGGGTGGGTAGCGTCCTCGGGGCGCATGTACCTTCCCAATCTGGTATAACTACCCGCCGATGGTTGTAGTTGAGGATCACTGCTGCGGGACCCTCACGCATAGACTCTGTCATTTACTCAGATCTACTGCTAGGTGAAGATGGACATGTAGAACCAGCTAGCCGTAAGGATAACATTCGGAACCTTTCCGACGTGTTCCGAAACTCTTCAAGGCAGACGTCGCTCCAGCTGGACAATCGATGCTCTGTGCTGATGCGGATGTCCTGCGGGCAAGTATTGGAAGCTTTTTGCATACCTTACGTCCGGAAGCCAAGAGGCGCATCCCACCGGCATTGAGGCAAAGTGCAGTTCCCAGCGCACGTGATACTGGTTAATCAAAAACAACTATCATATGCCCCGGCGGTTACTACTTAACAGAAGATGAGATGCCATTCGGTATTCCGTCGCTCTTTCCGAATCTCCCATTTGTGGCTTACTTGGTCAAGTTCATAATTGACATCTTTTCCAGGAGATATTTGTTCGGGGTGGTATCCGCACCATCTTTTGTCGTGCTGAGGGCGACCTTCTCCCACTCATCGCACAGCCTGAGTTGTTCGTAGCACTTCTGTCTGATCACGGCCAACGCATCGAGGCCCAAGGGTACCCGAATAGGGAATGGCTTCCCCGAAGCCATACCTTCGCTTTTGACTACATCCCAAACAGCCGAAGGAAGCTTCTTAACGGTAGATGGAATACTTTCCGCCATTTCCGGCGAGGAAAACTTTCCCATTATCTCCCCAAACAAGCCTTGGTAGTCGGAGATGCTAGGTGCCCCTCCCAGACCCTCATCAGCCGCGGTTCTCGTCTGCCCGATGCCGGTCACGAAGGCTCCAGGCTCGAAAACAACGGCCCGCAGTCCCAGGTGGGCGGTTTCTCTTTGGAGATTCTCAGCAAAAACTTCGACAATTAGCGATCTCGTGTACGTTTATCAAGGACAATCTCTATGACTTACTAGAGAGGCCAGCTTTGGTGATACCATAATGGGTAAAGAACGGGAAGGTTTGACAGCCCATTGCAGAGCCAATGAAGGCGAACGTACCGGCCTTCCTCTCTCTGAAATGAGGAAGCACGGCCTGCACAAGCCTAATTGCACCAATAAGATTGGTATCAAGCATCTTTTGGGTGAAGGCGTCGCTGAGTAGATTATCAGAATCAACTTCCCGTCACAATAAGCTCAGATAGGTACTTACTCTGCCTCTTCAATCGTCTGAGGAACTGAGATGCCGGCATTATTGACAACAAAGTCGATGTAACCGAAGACCTGGATGGCTTTTTCGATCTGTTCTCTGACAACAGCTAGCGGGGCAGTAGCATCCAGATCCAAAGGGAAAATGTTGCTCGACTTCTTATCTGCAAGTCTGACGGTTGCGCTGCGCCCAGTTGCTATCACCCGGTCGCCTCGTGCGGCGAATTGCTCCATCATGGCAGCCCCCATGCCCGAGGTTGTCCCGGTGATCAGCCAAACCTTTGAGTCTGTCATATTGTTGCAGTTTTGGTAGGTATTGTTTCCGGTTGGCTGGCTGATGCGATGTCGTCTAGTTATCCGGTGTAGGGCTCGGACGCTGAAGTTCTGATGCTGCTTTGAAATGAAATTGAATCATTGAAGCAGAACAAGATGGCAATACATATATACACCCTGTGATTTATAATTCGGCACTTGGCACGGACCGAACCACCGATCTCAGCCGGTGGGATTGAGCTCGTCTGGGGCCGATTGGGGGTGGCCAAGGATCGCAGACCATTTTCGAACACTTCTTACAAATCTTACAGACATTTACAAAAAGCGGTGAGATATTGACGCGTTGTCACTCTTAAGGGTCTAAAACGAGATAGATGGTTGCTCTGCCTCGGTGAGAGGGCGAAATAATGGCTTTTGCAACTTTTGCAACTTAATTGTGGGACTCCTGGTCTGTGGGGATGACTGTACACAAGCAGAGCAGACAAGTGCCATAAAATTCATTAGGTTGGGAGTTTAGTGACCGCAAAAATTTTGAACATCTTCTATTCTTTGTCTCCATAGTATTTAGCACTTGTAAATTGCAGGCGGGATAGGAAATAGACAGGTTCCTGTGCAGAATTGAAGACTGCTGCTTCCTTCGGACCTCAGGCACGACCATACTAAACATGAACAGATACTAGATAGCATTTCTAGCTAAGGTAAGTAGACTTTATGTATTCCAGGCAAAGCTTCTGAGGCTTTTTACACGAAAATGCCCCTTGATCTTACCAGTTCCACAAATCTGAGCACATCATCAAGGAAAATCTCAGGCTGCTCTAGAGCTGCAAAGTGCCCGCCCTAATCAAGATTTAGACCCATACACTAGCGTGACGTCATGTCTCTCTTACCTTGTCATGTCTACTGTAATGGATTAAATTGGGATACGCCTGATGTGCCCATGTCTCTGGCATGAGAACACACTCGAAGGGATATGCCGCATATCCGAACGGCTTTATCGTAGACTTGCTGATTGAAAGCGAGTCACCGGATGCTAGCACTGGAGCCAGGTGACGATACGGATAGAGACTCCGTGGAAATGTTTCCGTCAACCAGTATAGTGTGGTGAGCTCGAGAATGGTTTGCATGCTTAGTCGGTGGAAGGGATCGGTCCAGTGGACGTATTTTTCGCCAATCCTTCATGGCAATAATCAGCGGGTGCTTCACGTGGGTGGGCAAAAAGCCAAATGAAAAATGACTGACCAAGCTAGCAACGCAATTGGGCTCGACGCAATGCAGTGGCCTATGGTAGCTGGTCTGAAACCGTGCTCGAAAACGTATGCTGAACCACTGAAAGCAAAACTCTTCCCTCGTTCCATCTGCTCCTGTTCCTCCGGGGTTGGACTCAGCGCAGTCGACAAATCGTCCCCAGGTTCGGGGCCTAAGAAGTTGACTATGTGTGCATTAGTTCATGCCCCATCTCCGCACTTCTTGGTTCTGTCTGCTTACGGTGATACGCCTTGCATTCCTTGAATCTTGCAGACATCTGTCCAGCCAGATTGCTACCAACGTCGCCTCCTTGTGCGACGTACCCAGTACCAAAACCAAGCTCCATCATAAGTTGGTGCATCAGTCGCGGTGCTTGATTCAGAGTGAGCTCGTTTTCCAGGTTGCCACTTGACGAAAGTCCGTAACCTGGTATCGAGGGCACTATGATGTGATAAGGAAGCGTTTCGGGGGTGAATCTTTGCGTGAGTAGTCGCAGCATTGGTCTAAATTCAAGGAAGGATCCTGGCCAGCCATGCATGAAGATAATCGGAATCGCATCATGCTTTTTTGAAAAGAGAGCAACGAAGTGTATGGGTACTGTACCATGGTCAGGGTCTTCGATGGATATTCTGAAGTTGGGAAAGAGGTTGACGTCGTTTTCGAATTGATGGAAGTTGAACTCGAGCCATTCATCTCTAGCCTCGATCATCCATCGGCGACTGAGGCCAAATTCGAGATCTTCTTGCCTGTTGTACCATGTTTCTGGAGCTATGGGACAAAGTCGAAGAAGTGTTGTGAGGGTTTTGATTTGCAAATTGGAGATTTGAAAGTTAAACTTCTCAGGCCTCTTGATGGCAAAGGCCGGGACAACCCCAAACCCTGTATGCGACATGCCCGTTTGTGCCAAATGCTCTTGGAACGACGGCCTGGTGTTCTTTGACCTGACTCTATCATATCAAACTGTGCGCATTTGGCAGTTTATGACTAGTTTGTGCCGTTTACTGCCCCAATTCGGCTACTATGCAGCGCTGCTTCATCGTGCGGTGGGTTTTCTCCGGTGGCTTACTCCCTCAGATCCATGCACCGGAGTCCTTCCAGCGGCCCGTGATGCACGTTTCGGTCTATCGAAGGAGCTACCCGTGCCGGCAGTTGCTCCGCACTTGTCGGACAAATCCTTGGTCTAGATGTCGGTTGGCTGCCGATCGAGGTTTTGGCTGAATCAGAACTTACGCAAGCTCACGATCTGCAAGCTTTGTCAGCGGGGACGGGCTTCTGAGTATGAGCGTAGCAAGTAGCCGGGGAAGATGCCTATTTCGGTATCGCATTCGGGGGAGCTCGGCGGCCGGACTCCGGTCTTTACGGCGGCTGCATAGGGCGTAGAATACGACTCGACTTACACGCGTATCAAATGCATCACTGTAGAGATTATAGATAAAACGCCCATTTACTTCATTGAAAATAGGAGATTTAGAGCTCAGCCAGATTTAAATCACGACTATTTCCTCTGTATCGCAGCATTTGAACTCTTTGCCTGACATCTTGCGACCCCGAAAAGTTTACCAACATGAATTCTCGGCCAACGTGGTGGGAGGAGCTGAGGGTTGACATACCCTTTGCTGACCAGCCGGCCGTCTATATTCTCACTCTGGCCGTGTTGGTGTTTTTTGCGCGCGCCTTTGGTGACCAAAAGAGCAATCTCCCGGAGCTTAACCCTAAGAAGGCTTTTGAACTCACCAACAGACGTCGAGTTTCCGAATTCTTCCCCCGGAGTGCTGCACTGTTGGCCGAGGGAAGGTCTCGTTTCGGCAACAAGCTCTACAAGGCGTACTGTGATTGGGGAGAGGTTATCGTACTGTCACCTCAGCACATCGAAGAGCTTCGAAGCGACGCGCGACTGTCGTTTCTTGTCCCGGCAAGTGATGTATATCATCATGTCTTCTCAACGATGCCCGTCTTTGATAGCTCACATGGACTCACAGGATACCCATGGGTACATCCCCGGCTTCGACGCTTTCTCTCTGGATGATAAGTTGGCCAAAATTGTCACGAAGTATTTGACCAAGGCTCTAAGTGAGTGATAAGACTCGACAAATCACAATTTTGCAAGACTAACTAAAGTTGTCGCTGTTTACAGCCAAGCTCACGGCCCCAATTTCTCAAGAAGCAACGTTTGCGATGCGGGCAGTGTTGACAGACTCCCCTGGTACGAGCGTCCTCCAATGCTGTGGCAGAATCCAGCTAACCTTGTCAGAATGGCACGTTATGAGCCCCAAGGAAGAACTTGTTCGTGTTGTGTCCCAGATGTCTACGAGGATCTTCATGGGCGAGGAGCTCTGTAGAAACGAGGAATGGACAAAAGCATCCGGTGACTACACCATCACTGCCTTCAAAGCTACCGATGAAGTCAGAGCTTGGCCCCGACTCCTCAGGCCCATCGTTCACTGGGCCATGCCTGTTTGCCAGGATCTTCGGCAGCAGCTAGACAAGGCCAATAATGCCCTCGAGCCCCATATCAAGAAGCGAAACGCCATCAAAGCTGCTGCTCTGGCCAAAGGACAGCCGAGCCCATTCGATGATCTGGTCGAGTGGTGGGAAACAGAGTACGGTCCATCCAATGAGCATGCTAGGCACCAGGTAAGCTTCTCAGCTTAAAGAAGAATATCAGACTAGCAGACGACTAACCCTAAATCTAAGCTCACACTAACCGTTGTTGCAATCCACACGACCTCTGATCTTCTTCAACAAACGATGATTGATATTGCCATGAATCCCGAAATATTGGCCCCCCTCCGAGAAGAGGTCATCACTGTCTTGGGATCTCAAGGATTGAAGAAGACGGCGTTGTACAACCTGAAGTTGATGGACAGTGTCATCAAGGAGTCTCAACGTATGAAGCCGGCGCTACTGGGTAGGTCTCCGAGTGAACATGGAACTGTCTTTGAACGAAAGTTGCTAATAGATTTTCATCAAGGACTGTGGAGTCGACAAGCACTTGCTGATGTCGAGCTTTCGGACGGCTTCGTGATCAAGAAGGGCCAGAGGGTCCTTGGAGAAGGGACTCACATGTGGAATTCCGAGTATTGGAAGGATGCCGACAAGTTCGATGGCTATCGGTTCTTGAGGCTGCGAGAGGCGGCGGAGGGTGAAAGGGACGAAGACAGCAAGACGGCGCATCTCGTGAGCACAAGTTCAAGACATCTTGGATTCGGGCATGGAATTCACGCCTGTCCTGGTCGCTTCTTTGCCGCCAACGAGATCAAGATCGCCTTGTGCCACATCCTGCTCAAGTACGACTGGAAGCTTCCCGACGGCTTCCAGCCAAAGGCCACTACCTTCGGCATGTCAATCATTCCCGATCCAGCCACCAAGTTTCTCATCAGGCGACGGAAGGAGGAACTCGATCTGGACTCGCTTGAGTGTTAGATGATGCTCTTCAGGTTATTTATCTGCATGAAGCTTTTCGTCTCTTCTGGTTTCCCTTTTTGGGCTCTCCTTTTCTCAGGGCCGTGTCTTGTTTCGCGCACTTTTCCACTGAACTTCGATTAGAAAGTAGATCAGGAGTCTTAGTACAGTAAAACCCCGCCCACCCTCGATACATGTAGAGAATTCACAGGTGTATTGATAGACCAATTGAGCGATGGACGCTATCTGATGCTGATAACGGATACTGCTGCAGGTACGCGGAACTCCCGCACCTGTCAAGAATCAAATTCCATTCTCAACGTCAAATGCCAACAATCGTAGAGTGCGAACTAGTAACTGACCCAGGTACCAGGTGCTTCGCTATTGTGGGTGTGATTGGGTGGGCTGGACCGAGTCGTCAAATAACAGTAGGCGGATGCTACCTCGCCATGAGGTAGAAAGAAGAGCAGAATTACGTGATGTTCGTTGGAGGTCATTGGCGCTTAAACCATGATTGCGCGGGCACGGCATGTGATGGCGGGTTTCTTCCTTGAGTGCAACCTTCTGCCCAAGTATCACAATCAAGGAAACAAGTTGAGCGATTTCTCCAGATGCCAAACCCCACATGACATGGTGTGCCATGGGGTAAACTACCGGAAGAGTGCATCTTCCCCATACGCTAGTCCAGTTGACGGAGTCGATTACGCCGTTTGTGGAGTCGCCCATCCCCGCATCGCGAGAGAGCTCGGCAGGACGCTACCCCGACAGTGAACTAGAAGTCTAGCCGCGCCATAGAAATGCATTCCGTATATGAAGCTTCACGCCGGCTGACCTGAGTGATTTGGTGCAGTGAAACTGACTCGGCTCAAGGCCAATGCCAATATTGCCAAGCCCACGGAGCTCTGCGTGACTGCGAGACTACATCACCACGACCGTGTGTATATAATGTCGATAATATCCAACAAATTGAACATGACTCTTTTAATCTGTGACGAAGTGGAATCCGTGGATCCACCAGGCTGATTCGGTTCAAAATGCGCGTTCTCTCAATCCTCACCGCTGTGGCCTCGGCCGCCTTCGTGGCTGCGAACCCTGTTCCCCGTCAGGTCACCAACTATGTTGGCTACCTTATTTCGACGTTCAGTGATGCCAACCCCAAGGTTCAATTTCACCTGTCAAACGGGAACAGCGCTTCGAGCTTCAAGTTCTTGAACAAGGGACAGCCCGTCCTCACTTCAACAGTCGGCACGAAGGCGGTCCGCGACGTGTTCCTGACGACCAATGCTGCTCGATCCGAATGGTACATCATTGCCACAGGTGAGTACTTCATCCTCACGCATTGCAAGAATTGTAATTGATGGGTGGTGAACTTAGATCTCGATATCAACGCCTCTGGCTTCAACTGGGACAAGGCCACGCGGACCGGCAGCCGTGGTATTGTTGTCTGGAAGTCGACTAACTTGATTGACTGGTCTGCCCCCACTCTGAGAATGTAAGTACTTCAAATGAAATATTATCATCAATGCTCACACCTTTTTCAGCGTCGAAGCCGACACGGCTGGTATGGTTTGGGCGCCCTCTGCCGTCTGGGATGCCGACAAGGCCCACTGGTACGTCTTCTGGGCGTCTAGACACTACCGCTCAACCGACACCGGTCACACCGGCACCGCAACGCTTGATCGAATTCGCTACACGGCCACCAAGGACTTTGTCACTTTCAGCGCCGCCCGAGACTACGTTGCCCTCGCCGACACCCCTCTCATTGACCAAGAGTTCCAGTATCTCGGCACACCTGGAAGCTTTGCTCGCTTCCTGAAGAACGAGACTACCAACCAAGTCTACCAGGAGGTTACCACCGGTGGTCTCTTTGGAACCTGGACGCGTATTCCGGGATATGTTCGGAACGAGAGCCCGCGTGAGGGCCCCGCAGCATTCGCGGATAACACGACGCCCGGCCTGTACCATCTTTTGCTCGACGATTACACACAATATGTGCCCTTCCAGACGAGCAACATCCAATCACCTAACTGGCAGGCTTCAAGTACCTCTGGGTTTCCAAGCGGATTGAAGCATGGATCAGTCACACCGTTAACGCAGACTGAGTGGAACGCCCTCAACTCTAGATTTGCCGCCTGAAAGAAAATGATATAAAGCGAAGACAGCTTGTATATATGAGCCATACAGAATGAATAATGAAAGAGCTATTTCCTTAAGAAAGCACTGGGCTCGGTCCGATGGTGAACGGAGCATCTGTCCTCTACTTCAAGGAGAGCAAAGGCTCCTAGGCTAAAATGCCTGTCATTCCTGTCGAGCAAGAAACGCCAAGCGTGCTCTGTGGATTACCGGGCCTTGAATAACGGGCGATGATATCTTGTGAGCCATCGTCAACGTGTGAGAGGCAGCCCATCTCCATGTCATTGGGTGCGGGCGCTGACATATAACGTAGGCTTTGGTGCCGTTGATCTGCCGATTCCAGTATAGGTATTGCCGCCTCCTAGGTAAGGCCCCAGTTACGACATAATCGGACTTCTGTGTGGCGCATGTTCATTGTTGCCGGTGGCATACTCGGCCCCCTTTGAAAGCTATGGCTAGATCTTAGTGTGGAATCCGCAGCCACAGTCAGACTGTTGGTGCTTACGTTGAGTGGGTGAGTGGTTACCCAGGTCAACTCCGAAGCTATGATACTGGCTTGCACTTCCAGCACTCGCCCTTTTCAAAGTCATCTCTCAAACCATCGGAAAGGAGAAGCTCTAAGATGTCCAGGTGTATTAGTTTTCATCGTCGTAATGTCAGTTTGAGCTGCTCAATGGCTGCTATAATAACCGTATTTAAACAGCAATGATCAATAATTTTGCCCGAAACTGTCCCACCTGGATTCTGGCTAACCTTGCCACCGTTAGTAGCTCGAAAGAGACACTTGGTCGCCGCATGCCAATGGATGTGCCAGGCGAGTTCGGGCAAATCGGAGTTGGCGCTATGAGCCGATAGTCCAGCCCCAACATCGACCCGGTGGGCCGGGTATCTGCTCCGGTAGACGGCTCAGGAGAACGAGATCGTTATGGAGTAGCCTCTGGAGCACCATTGTCCCTTTGGCTCAAGGTCGAGCGCCCCTGCACATCAATCCGGGGCTAATGTGTCTGCTTGGAAAGTTTGAGCTGGTCGACTCTCGTGGTTGGCTGGTTCCTGTGCATCTGAACTTCTGACAGCAATGCCAAGTGTTTAGCGGCTTCTCATATGCAAAATCTCGAATCAAGGTCGGATTTTGCCCGTAAATATGACGCCCACCGATTCAGCTGCCCGTCCCTGATGGTGCTGGGATCGCTCGTGGCGTTTCCGCATGCGGTGAGACATACGATGTTCCCACGCCACGGGCAGAAAACTCGCTGAACACGGTCAAGTGCGTGATGACAGCCCCAGCCCCATGTTGTTCCAGATTTTCTTCTGCCCTCTTCATATACACGTGGTCGCGTCCTGCTCATGTCGCCGTTCAGCGGAGCACTTCCCCGGCTCCATCCTGCAGAAAGCACACAGTTTCGTCGCAGCCTGGCCGTCATCAACATCATTCGTGCGCAGCTTGCTGCACGGATTTCAAATCGGCAGCTTCCCTACCTCCGCCACAAGCCTGTATTTGAAGGAGAGGGCTCAGGACGCATCGTTATTCCCACCAGGTAGTGGTGATTGGAGACGACGCATGGCCACGATGCATAACGAGTCGGCAATCACGTCTGGCGATGAGACCCCGCCGTACACGGACGCCAGCCGAGCGAGCTGGCTCATTGTTTCGACTGCGGTATGCTTGTCGGTCACTTTGATGTTCGTCCTACTGCGGGCCTACGTACGGGCAATAGTCATCAAGAGCTGGGGCGCCGACGATACTCTCGTTGTCATCTCATTTGTGAGTTTAGTCGATGGAACCGGAGTGAGCATGGCCTCTGACAGAATCCCAGATACTTGCCATCTTGACTGGTGTCATTTTCTCCATATGTAAGTTTTGTTGAGATTTTGGTGGACAGGATGATTGCTGATATCCAATGCAAGGTACGACCAAAGGACTTGGGATGCACATCTGGACCATCCCGATCGATGTTCAACAAGATGGCCGCAGGGTGAGATGATTGAAAGAGAAAACTCAAAGACTTTTACCCTAACATTCTGGGACAGATAACGATCGGGGCTACCTTGTGCTATAGCGCCACGTTCATTGCAATCAAGATGTCAGTGCTACTTCAGTTTCGACGGGTGTTCGCGGTACCGAAATTTCGACTCATCTGCAACATCATGTTTGGGTTTATCTGCTGCTTTGGAATCGCTGTAGTTGTGTCGTCCATCGTCATGGCGGCTCCAACTTGGAGGGGTGACACCTTCCAGGCAGAGAGATATGACCAATGCGCTTGGTGGCTGGCGACATCCTCCGTGCATCTGGCGACCGACATCATTATCTTTTTGATGCCGATTCCAATGTGGCACAGATTGAAGCTCAGAGCAATGCTCAAAGTCGCGTTGATGGTGAGCTTCGGGCTTGGATTCATGTGAGTGAAGATGGCACCAAGTGTTCGCGACGGAGCTGATGCGAAACAGAACGACGGCGATATCAATTGTGAGGATAGTGACAATCACGCACGTATTCACGGCGGATGTTACGTGGGATGTCATTCCAGCCCTGGTTTGGTCACAGGTGGAGGTCTGCTGTGCCGTCATCTGCGTATGCATCCCAACTCTCCGCCCTCTACTCCGCGTGATGGGTAGGAACACGGACAGCCACAAGATTTCATACGAAAGCGGGAGCACTCGACTCACTCGAAGGCCACTGAAGGCGACGACAACAGTCTCAAGCGAACAAACGATTACAAGCCCAGACTACCTGGATGTGATGGAAGTTGAGCCAAGGTCTAGGATGGTTGAACATTCACCAGAAGGTGGCCTTATGGTCCGAACGGCGATCAGCCCGGCTCTGACAGCAGGAGGAGAATCGGATGACGGGTCTGACGGGTTTGGCGAGGCGAATGAAGAGGTCGGTACGCCACTAAGCCCGCCGCCGAAGTCCTACTCCAGTCCGACGAGGAATCGATTTTCGTTGCCCGAGACTCCGGAGGACGAGGAAAGTGTTGGATCTCGAAGATGAGAACGGCATTGGATGGTGGTTGTGATTGCTTCTTAACACGGCGTTTGGGGATACCAGGTCATCACAACACAATAGGATGTGATGTGGAAACTCGTAATGAAAATAAATGCATAATAGGTACTCTGTGAAACTTTTGATGAGTTTGACGCGTTCGGGATGATGACTTCATCCATGGATGTCTTAGAGACGCGTCTCAGGTTACCATCCTCTTCGGCAAACGGTGACACTTGTCCGTCTTTGGATGTTGAAAGCGGATGTTTGGTTGTGAAACATGATTCATTGACGACTGAAAGGATTGGAGCGCGACTTCGCCTCCTTGATGAAGGGCGAGATGCAGGACAATGAGCCGACGCTGAAGAGAGAAGAAAGAGGAATGAATGATTGCCGAGTCAGGAACGGTTGGTCACGGCGTTACCTGCATTTTCGGGGTCTTTGGGCCGCTAGGCCAAGTGGAGAATTTCACGTGCCGGACTTTGCCTCTTCCGGAAGGCGGTAGCCGCCTGATCCGGCAAAATGGGAAAGATGTCGCCCGCCGCACGTCCCCCGCCATCGCCGCCTCCGAGAGGACACCGAATGTCTTCCGTCTTATGCCTCCCCCGCCGCCGCCGAAAAAAGACACCACGTTCGACCTTTTCCTCCACCCCCATATACCCGGTAATTTCGACGCGAATTCCTCTCGATTATCGCCTGGAGTCACCATGATTCACGCCCAAGGCCAGCACGCCGTCAGCACTGCTCCCGCGGCCAACGGCTACCCCGCGAAACCCCACCTTTCCGAGTCGCCTCCCCGCTCCTTTCACGATATCTGCGTCGAGCTCCGAGATAAGGTCGACGCTTTCCTGGCCGAGGACCCAAAGACAGATGTTCTGCGCAATGTACAGGAGCAGCTACGCGTATCAATGGGCGTGGTAGACGAGGCGTTAGCGACCTACAGGTGTGTAACCCCTACCACGTGTGCCTCGGCACAGTCCGGGCAAGTTGCTGATGCGCCGACGTGTGATAGTTTGGAACAGATCTCGCTCTCCTATAACGGAGGCAAGGACTGTAAGTGAATATATCCATTCGACGGGCCCTTCGCGTCAAATGCGCCGCTTTCGATGGCCCATGGCGGCGCATCGTCTCCCAAGTTTCCCGGTCGCAGGAAATCCTTTTCCGAATGGATGCTGACTTGTTCATGATCCCAGGTCTCGTCCTCCTTATCATGCTACTTGCCTGTCTTGCGCGTCGATTTCCCTCTTCTAAAACCAACGGTTCAAATGGCTCGAATGGCGCTGCGGATGCCAAGTCCTTCCCCGACGAATTCCAAGCCGTCTACATCGTTTCGAAGCACCCGTTCGCCGAGGTAGACGATTTTGTCGCCACGACTAGCTCAATATACCATTTGAATGTGAAGCGTTATGCAATGTCCATGAAGCAAGGACTGGAGGCTTATCTGGCAGACCGACCTAGCGTCAAGGCGATATTTGTTGGAACGAGGAGGACAGACCCGCACGGCGAGAAGCTGACGCATTTCGACCCTACGGACTCGGGTTGGCCCGACTTCATGCGGGTGCATCCGGTGATTGACTGGCACTATGGTACGTCTCTTATCCCCAGAATCCGGCTCTTCCGGATGCCGCTGACCTAGGGCGCATCGGCAGCCCACTTGGAGAAACAAAGCTAACCTGGTACGCAGCCGAAATCTGGGCAGTAAGTTTGATCTTAATTTAAGTTGATATGACGGGCCGACAACTTCGCTATCCGCTCCTCGGTCAAACAGAACGGCCGCTAATGACTTTCATAGTTTATCCGTCATTTGGGAATTCCGTACTGTCCACTATATGACCAGGTAAGTTCGGGACTTGAGCATGCTCTTGCCAGCATGCTTACTATGTACCAGGGCTACACAAGTTTAGGCGGAACTCAAGATACCCATCCCAATCCTCAACTTAAGAAAGAAGGCCAGAATGGCGCGGGTTTCAGGCCTGCTTATGAGTTGACAGAAGACGACGAAGAAAGACTAGGCCGGGATAAATAATGAAGAATACAGCGTCATGTTCTTCCTGTAAGTTGCGTCAAGAACATACATCTCAACACATATATCGCACAGCGACAATTTGTATAGACTTTTGAGCATAGATTTGCGGCGTTACCTCTCAATACTTGACTTCTCTCTGGGGTTGACTCCCCGTAAACCACCCTGTTCAAAGTCAATGGCCATTCAACTGAAAGCTTGGCATCAAGTAAACTCAGTTAATCGGGAGCTTTAAGGCGGGAGGAAATGTTTCAAACGGCTTCTCCGGTGACGTCAGTGAGCAGCAATTTGTCGTGATTAGGTTCCCTAAGGTTATTGGTTTGGTTGACTGGACCCGGCGTGCGCTGAAATTATTGATAGTGCCCAGAAGTGCGACGACTCAAAACCCTGGTGCCAGTCGGCGGGGGTCGAGTCATTGCCAGGCAGTCGGTGAGATCAATATCTCAGCGTATGATTTAGCCTTGGCATGACCATACAGAATACGGAATCACGATGCCACAGGACACGGGGGTTTGAGAGGCTACACAATGCATTATTCGGGTTCGCGCGCAATAAAGCACTTGATAGGCACTGATGATGTAGATTTTCCTGTTCATTATTTCGTATTAACCAAGCGCAAGTGCGACGCTCGAATAGCTAACTCATAAGCATTGCCATGAGAGTTCTTCAACCGCCACAAAGCCGGACCTAGCCTCCAGATGCTCACTTCTCCTCCTTGTCGAGGCTCTTCTTCTCAATCGAGCTGGCGCTCTGGTAGTCCTCCTTGTACGTCATGAAGACCTCGTCGTTCATGTGACGGTGTCTAAACCAGAATACGACGGTCTGCACGGCCAGAGCGACTCCGGGAGCAGCCCAAGCCCACACCAAAGTCGGGTCAGCGATCGATGGAAGCAAGATCTGGCCCAGAGCACTGCTCAGCGCCGTCATGAAGAGGAAGAGGGCGACGACCGTCGAACGCATGTGCTCGGGAGCACGGGCGTAGGCCAGCTCGTACGCGGTGACGTTGACGAAGATCTCAGACATGGCACCCAGGGCAACGTTGGGAATCTGCCACCAGATAGAAATGGGCGAGACGCCATCGCAGTCGCTGGCGTAGTAGCCGCTGCCAAATCATGTTAGCAAAGTATTCGGTGAAGTGGGAAATATTTCAGGACTCACCAAGGGCTGGTCTCGTACACCTTCCATTGAACAATGGCACCGATGACGGACGAGATAGTAGCGAGGATGAAGCCAGTCGTCATGCGGCTGATGCGCCCATACTTGATGCCCTTGCGCTTGAGGAAGGGGTAGACAACCTGCGCCATGAAAGGCGAGAAGACGATGATAACCAAGGGGTTGAAGTGGCTAAGCAGATCGTTGGGCGCACCATCAGAAGTCATGGCAGCTCCCTGGTTGCTCTGGACGTTACCAACACCACCATCGTTCAGGTACCAAATAGGGATGTAGAGGAAGATCTGAACAGCTTCCCAGGTACGTCTCGCATCGTCGACGTCCTTCTCGGAGTAGCTGACGCGGAGACTGGTCTCAGAGTAGATGGTGCTGGGCTGGACTTTGTGCCAGAAGTTCTTGGCCAAAATGTTGCCTTTGCTAACCTTCAGCGCGGCGACAGTAATCTTCACAAAGCGGTTCAGATCTGAGCCCTGAGGCGGGAGCCTGACGGTGCGCTTATATGTAGCAGCCAACAAGACCGGAAGCAGGAAGTAGACGATTCCTGGGATGAGGTAGGCCAGCCAGAAGCTGTGGTACTTCTCAATGTAGACGACAGCGATCGAGAAGAATGCGCCGACGTTGATGAAGGCGTAGAAGATGAGCATAATATGGCTGATGGTCGTCTCGGGATCGACGATGACCTTCTCACCAGTCTTGAGAACCTTGGTGTACTCCTTCTGGTGCTTGTACTGGTCAATGACCGTTGGAGCCACATTCGGCTTGAAGATACCGGCACCGATAGCAAGCTTCCCAAAGCCATTAGCTTCACGAACTGACGCCTTGTAGGTTACAAAGAACTTACCAGGAAGTAACTGATGAGGAAGGGAGCGACACCTCTGCCGGCTTGCAAAACGGCCGGAGCCGCGCCTCCAACCATGATGACGTGCGCTACACCACCAATGAAGACACCCCATCCGATAGCCTGGTATCTACCGATCTTGACATCTGCGATCCAGGCGCCGAAGATGGGGATGACATAGGCCAGGAAGGTGAACAAGAGACCAAGCGCCGAAGCGGTACGGAGACCAAGACCGAGAGCGCCGGCGTGAGAGTTGGGTTTGCTAGGGTCGATGGCACCCGTACCGGGTCCGCCCTCGGGGAGCGGGAACTGGAGGTAGTTGTTGAAAGCGGCCTTGACACCATAGAAGGAGGCTCGCTCGGCCATCTCAACAACACAGAGAGACCATGCTGTCAAAGGGATGGAGTCGTGGACCTTGCGCAGCGTCGAGCGCTCCTCCTCGGTCGGGAGTGGATAGGTCTCATAGTCGACGACGCTCGTTGCCTCGACGGAGTTGGTCTGGGCCTCCGGGTCGACTTTCTCTCGATTCTTCTCGGGGTGAACGCCCTGGTCGGCGTCAGGTTCGACAACCTTCTGGACGTTGAGGCCAACCACGTTCTCAGCTGTGAACTGCAGTGTCAGTGGGAAGCTGGACGACAGACGAATAACATCATAGCTTACACATGGTGTCAGACTTTCTATCTTGAGATTGTCAGTGAAGATAGCGAGAAAGAGCAAAAGTGAGTGAAGCGCACATCCAAGTCTCCGGGACTGCCTTTCAACCCCCTATATACTACAACAACCAACATTGCGCCAGCCGAGGAGCAGTGCGAGGCAGCCCCAGCCAGCGGCCTGGCCCGATCAACCCAGCAATGCCCAAATTCATCAACGGCAACGTTGCTCCCCCACGGAATCGATAACAACCCCGGACGACTCGAGACGAACACCGCGTACGATGCATCTCCTTTGGGAAGGGTTCCCTGGCTCGAGCGGCCAAGGCGGGGCCAAGGCGGGGCCAAGAGGTATCGCGAGCTTGGGAAAGCTTGTTGCGCCATTGCCATTTGATGGACCTCCCAACCCCTGGTCCCAGTAACCCCAACCTGAGCAGATAGCAGTGGGCGTGTTATCTTCCCCGTTGCCGACGTCTTCCATGATTCGGGAGAGATTGCGTGATAGGCAAAGTGGGCTCGCCTTCACCGTTGGACCAAAGAAATGCTCACTGCAATTTGTACGCAGACATCTTCGCCATAATCAGGCACAGGATGGGGCGCCCTGTGAAGCTTATTCTCAGGTTCTCTGAAAGCCAAGAAACGCCATTCGGACCGGCCGTAAAGTCGCTGAAAAGTATGCCCATGACGATCTATCCCATGATGATGTCGCCATTCCCTCAGCCCACAAAACTCCCTGACATGAATAGACTTTTAGCTAATAGCGCCCGTGGCATTTGAAAAAACGGGAAATGGCTGAACGCTAAGCTGTTCCAGATTGTTGTCGTGCTGTCAGGATGCAGGGCCGATTGACAATCCCCGCTCCCGCTCAATCTAGCGCGCTATTCACGGATGTTGCATCGGGATGTGGCTGGATGCTCCGTTTCATTGATAACAGCGCGTTCTCATCCTGGACTCTTGGCGATCTATCAACAGTGCACTAGTGTATGCGTGATAAAGGCTTCGCAATCGCCTCCTCCCGATCTGCCAGTCTTGTGTGTCCGGTATGTTACGCCGAAGAAAACTGATTTGCCAGAATGTCAAGAGTCTCTCCCCCGGCTCATTGATCCGATATCAATGCAAGTGCTAAACCTGCCAAGTATAAGCAATCGGCCAACGGGTAAGGCGATCGACAGTAAAGCCTGAAGCCGCTCATTTGTCGTTGAGCCTTTGAACATACGTAAGGCGGTGCAGCTGAGAACTAGGGTTTGTTCTACAGTGACTATAGAACCCTGCAACTGAATCCTTCCAGAGTCCTTCGATCGGGCAAAGCACGCGACCGTAAACACCAGTGACTGCCAGCTCGTGTTTTCTGCTGCCGCTTGACTATCAGGATGCCAACCTTCGAAAGCCTTGTAAGGACTTCGATGAATCACTATTAGATTAACTTAATATCGTTATTTAACGCTGAAGACAACTTACCATTCACACAGCTCTCCATCCTCCACGGCTGACTTGAACCCAAAGTCCGATAAGGAACATCGGCCAAGCAATTAGGCCGCGAGAGTCAACGACACCCATCAGTAGATCAATTTGAGAAGCCTGAAGGATGGCGACAGTGGAGCTTGGGGGCCATGAATAGTGGCGAAGACATGCCCAGCGCCGGAAGCACCGATGTGCGCCTTTTGTTAGTCCGATTACGTGACGTGCTTCCCGGTCATATCATTGCTGATGTCCGGCCTGATGACAACGGAGACGCTCATTTTGGACTTCATAAATACTGTGAACAGTCTTAGGTAGTGTTAGCGAATGAGCGATTCGATGACCGTTCTTGGGCGGATCTTCTTTCCTACGCAGATTCAACGGCAACGGGAAAATGATTCTGAATGTTTTTAACACAACTTCTTCATGTGTCCTGGTCTCAAATTGGCCACTCGATAATCCCGAACAGGACTGAACAGTCTCAACCTTTATGAGGTACGTACAAACACCGGTTGGCTCCTACTTGAACGTACGACATTGATTCCACGCGAGGCGGCGAGAGGTGCACCCAAGATTAGAAAGAGGTTCATGAATGCATACATGATCAGAAGCTAAAGCTTTTCGTAAGCTACTTCAATCTTCCTGCGCGATATTGATGTTTCCGCCGCGCCTCAAGCCGAGACGTTGTTGAAAGCTGCAGTCCAATATAGCACGTCCCTTTTTTGAGGCACGACCCGTACGACACGTGCAAGAAAGTTCACCGCCGCACATACCGCAGGCTTTCTGTACGATATGAGGCTATCCTAGTCCTCGATATTTCCCTGTCAGTCAGATACAGTCAAACAAGTGCGCCTCCAGGCGGCAAACTGCGAAAAGTTAGAAGGGAAGAAGGTTTGTATATAACACTAAATTAAACTCAGACTGCCTGCTGAAAGTTGCAGATTACCGTTTGTTCAAGGCTTTTAAGGCGTTTTGGAAAGCATTTTAAGGTTTCTTTTTGTTCTTGATTTTGTTCCACGATACATATGGCTTCCCGGTTGACATCTAGTACTTCCGTCGTTTATATCGCAGGAAGACGTGTTGAATCCCGGCAACAGAAAATCAGAAATCCAACATCAAGTCGCCGATTACGGCCTAGCTGTGATGAGTTCAAGACGTATGCACCAGCATCCCTTTTGAATGTGAAACTGGGTCCTAGCCCTTGAGCTTACGACGAGTCAAAAGAGCATTCCTCGTCTTTGCCTCAGAAAACGAAGACCCTGAGAAGCTACATGTGTGTGACTCTGGAAGGGATTGCTTCCGTTGTCAAGGAAAGATTTCCTCAAGTCCGCCAACAGCACGCCCAGAGCAGTCTACATGTCATTGATACCGCATGATAGGGGCACGAGATTCCGGGTAAACAGACTGCCTATCAACGTAGAGCATAATGCACATAGAATGCATGAAAAGGCAAAGATGTGTAAGGGCATAAAAATGGCGTTAAATGACAAGACCAGAGGGCAACGCGTGAGGGTGGCTCGTGAATGTAATCAATCACGAAAACTGTGTTCGCGGCTAAAAATCAGAGCGACGACGAAGCTTGGGCGCCTCATTTTCACTGACGACGACCGGTGGTAAAGGGACTGTCTGGAACATCGACCCAATTCAGTCAAGATAAACCGAGATGAAAGCGTATGTTCAATACTGAGTAGGTGGTAAATGTACATGCTGAATGCGTTCATCGTCGCATTTAGAGATAAGAAGCCTCCACCAAGAAGCCGACAGTAAGCTTGGAGTGACGCAGAACTGAGTTCCATTGGATGCTCTCGTATGTCTGTAACCGTACGTGTCAGTGGTGGATCTCAACCAATAGTGATTCATAACTCACGTCTCTGGAAGTGTGGATATTGGGGTTGGCAGTGCCGAAAGGCTCCTCGTTGACAAAGGCAGAAGCTGGGATTTGATTAGCTGCATTTCACTCCACAAACGCCTAAAACACTTACGAAATCCGTTGGACCTAGCGCTGGCATGATCGGAACATCCGTAGCCGCAAGAGGAGCTAGCGGGTGTAGCACCGGTGTACTGAGTAGTAATAAGACGAACATAGGCCGTGAAGGCGGCGTCGACATAGTCGGTGTACACAGTAGCTTTACCACCGGGGGAGTAGCCAGTCATGTCCTGGTTCAGCATACCAAGAACACGCTTACCGGCAGACTTATAGTTAGAGAAGACACCAGCAGAGCCGAGAAGGCCACCCTCTTCTCCGGCGTAGAAGTGGAACTCGAGAGTGTTCTTGGGCTTGAAACCAACAGCAACAAGCACGCGAAGGGCCTCGAGAACGACGACAGTGCCAGAGCCGTTATCATCAGCACCAGGAGAGCGAGCAGTCGAGGATCCAGCGGTAGAGTCCATGTGAGCTCCAACAATGACCAGATCGGAAGTAGTACCGGGGTACTTGACGATAATGGAAGGCTGGTTGAAAGAGTGGGTGAATCGAGACACGGTAATGGCAGAGTTGCCAGAAGCAATGCTCACAGCTTGGTTGTACAACCAGGTGGAAGCTTGAGCACCGGTCGTGGATCGGTAGTGACGGTTGTTGAAGCTTCAGGCAGTGTGTATTAGTTTCGATTTGACATCCAAACTCCAGTTCTTCTGCTTTTCACATACTCTGTCAAGGTCTTCAGCCAGGATTGAGGACCACTGTTGCTCACGCGGCTGATGAGCGAGTTGGCCTCAGTGATATGGGTTAGAGTTGTGGGGTAGGTAACCGCCTGGCGGGCGGACAGCTTGGAAATCTGAACATCATCGGCGGTGGAGAGGGCGGCCAAGACTTCTTCGTCCTATGGTTTCATCAGCATTGCACGTCAACTGAGACTACGTCGGAAAGACTATGTTTGGAGAATCATCGTCGCGCAGCCCGGTGTAGAAAATGACCAGCCAATTGACGTACAGTGATATCGGTGATGTCGATGAAGCCAATCCCCTTTGAGGTGTACTTCTCGAACTTCTCGTCCTCAGTAACCCATGTGCCAGCGTCCTCTTCGGATGTCTTGATCAGCCTCAGGTCGGCCTTGTCCGCAACAGGGGCCTCGGTGGCAGGGGCGGCAGCCACGAAACCGAATGAGGCCGCGGTGAGAGCGAGGGTTGCAATGAAGCGCATCTTGTCTGTTCTTGAGCGTGCTCGACGTCGAGTATTGAAGGGCGGCGACAGTGAAGAGGCATCGCTAACTTCGTCTTTCTAGGGAATGCCAGCAAGCCTATATACCCTTCTGTGTTGGCCACAAGTCTGTGGCGTCGAACGACTGATTCACCCAAACTTTCCATAACGGTGCGGGGATTCAACGGCTCCATCGTCGGATGGTGCAGCCAGTGATCACCGCGATATTCCCCAGCTGCCAGATGAGGAATCTCGATTAGTCTCCGACGTTGCAACGCTTAGTAGCGCGCTCTGGGCAAACATCGGCATGGTGGCATTTGGCCGGAGCGAGGAGAAACATAGGGCAGGAGACGTGTTGTTTTTAAGCTTAAACGGGTCGCCAAGTGAACAAGCAACTTCTAGCTTCCAGATTCAGCATAGGCTCGGCTGTTCGTCATTTAAAGCTAAAAGATCGGCCAATGGAAAACTACTTCTCACGTACCTCATTGCTTTCCACTGTGTCAAGTAACGAGGACGTCGTAAGATTTCAATCAAGTAACACAGACCCGAGGATTACAAAATGCCGCCTCGATTTAGGAGGTTCCCTCACAAGCTTGGCATACCCTTCTCAACCTCAAACAGCAGTAGCGACTTGGCGGTTCGGCTCGCTTAGGGTCCATTCAGTTGTCAACTGCCTAAAATGTAATGCCGCTTATTATTGGTGGTACAGAGTACGAGCCAGTGCGACGAGGAGGGGGTTGAAAAGTTCCGCCACGCACTCAAAGCTCGGGCGAAGTAGCTAATAAACCTCGACAGGACATGAACGTTACCGGGTGTCTCCTAAGCAACGAGGTGTTCAGCCCGCTGCCCAAATATGAAGTATGAAGATGTATGTCCGGAAAGATATCCAGGTACTCGTGACTGATATATGCGTCCGATACTTTGTCAAGTAAGTTTCAAACTGAGCGCTGATCACATCCGGGGAGTATTCTTCAATTGTTTCGAATGGTTGTGTACTTTGGGCTTTATTGTTTTCGGTTGCTAAACCAAGGTCATTGTGGCTTTCCTGCGTGGAGCTTCGCCTCCCCATGGCTCGACAGCGCGAAATCCCCCAGCGGCCCTAGTTTCTGCATTTCCAGCTTAGAAACCTTGCTTCTTGGCTTGGGCCTGAGCAGCAGCAATGGTTGCAGCGGCGTTGGGGTCGTCGAAACCGCAGCCATTCTTGCCGTTCTGGAATTGCGCCGCCTCAGCGGAGCACACGCCGACACCGCTGGCGTTCGCGCAGCACGCGGAAGAGCAGTCGGCGTCACTGACGCATCCGCCCGTGATGAACTGAGAGCCGTCACCCTTGCCAACTTTGCTCGCACCAGCGTTGTTGGGCTTGATCTGCGCGAAGGCCGTCATGGCGACTGCATCGGGTTAGCTGTTATTTCCTGAAGATGGTATGGACCGAGTGCACTCACGAGCGAGAGTGGTGAAGAGAGTGATGCGGACCATTTTCGCGGTAGTTGAGTGAAAGTTATTTAATAGTTGAAAATGATTGAATAGTAATAAGAAATATAATGACACCAGGTCGAAGAAGCGAAAGAGTTTGCACAGCAAAGTGAATGTTTGGAATTGTCGTGAAGTTGTCAGTGAAGGACTAGATGACAACATTGAAAACTCCGAGGATGTCAACACTTACATACCTAGTAACCCGACATGCTCTGCCAAATTCAAAGTCGCAGCAGCTGTGGGATGCCGTTCATTCGATGGGCCGGCGTGTTTTTTCGCGGCTTTCGGTGAACTTGATACAGACCCGTATGACAGGAACCATAATTCTCGAGGCAATGCCAGGCTCACTGAAACTCGCCTCGGAAAAAGTCAAAGCTCTGGTCGAATCATGGTCACTTTTCGACGATCTTCTCCACGATGCATCTGATTCGGATGATGGCAGCTGCCATCCGAACGGGTTGGTCGGCCACTTGCGGTTTGATCGTCGTCTGATCCATGTTTGGCCCACGAATGTCAATGCAGAGACATCAGTTGCACCAGCTGTTCATCGGAAGACTAGATATAGGGATGGAAAGATCAGTATGATTGCCTCTTTATCAAGATCAACTAATGATCTACATAAGCTCGTCCTCTCGTCGTCCCATATCCTTCCGGATTGCTTGGCAACTTCATAGGTGCTTCGGCTTGTTCAATCCTGGTCTCGGTCGATCCAGTGCCGCGGAATAACCTGCGACTAATTCGAAACCGCACGACTAAAGCTGCCTGTCGAAGTTGAAATGTCCGGTCCGGAAATTCCGTCTAAAAATTTGGAGTACTCGTGGAGGCTTTCGCCAACGATCCTCATAATGGGCCAAGCGCTATTGCATCTCTGGAACATTTTTGCGAATAACTTGATGACCATATTGCCAAGAAACCTCAAAGAATGCGTTGTTATTGGGCTGTCAGGACTCTGGAGAGTGTCCTGCATTTCGTCGACGGAGGCCAGTGCTTCATTTACGATGAATTCTAACCATCTGATTATTTGCCTTTCTTTGACTAGATCCAAGTTTTAGTGCCAGCGGGTGTTGCTGCATGAAATTCAACTTACAATGCATACTTCCAACATCGGGGCCATCGGCGAGTACCAAAAGCCACTTGCTGAGAAACACGGCTGCCTCAAATGAGCAAAAGCTATGTTGCAGGCTCCAGAAGAACGCTTGGCAATTAGCCAGGTAGTCAATGCCGAGCTGAACCGGTATGTTCAGGGCATGAACGGCGTGTAGGAGGGCAAACACAAGGCGTAGGTCACGTTCAGGTGGCCGAGCTTCAAATGCAGCTGCTGCGATAGACTGAGGGTCCCCAGAATAGATTTGTCGCTTGTTCCCAAGATCAAAATGTAGGCGAATGTGAGCCAGCCCTAGTAAAGATGTTGCTGTCCACGACAACGAGCCTTTGGTATTCCGGATGTCCAGGACGGATTCTGGGGCCTTGCACCACTGCTCTCGCCATCGATGCAGTGAAAGTTCAAACTTCGCTACTTCATGTGGAGAGAGTCCCGGTCCTTGAGGATCCAGACAAAGCTGTCGAGACACGATGAGGCGCTGAAGAAGCGCGTGCATCAGGACAAAATTGCCGAACGGGGAGGTGGCTGGAATTTTCTCCGGACGGTTGTGAATCAGTGGGACAAACCCCTCTTGGAACGAGATCACCGGCGTTGCCTTGGAGCGAGCTTCACGCCACCTGGACGGTCCCGGTGCTAGCCATTCATCGCAGGTCACTGGCAATCTGAGAAAGATCTCATTACCAAGCAGAACAGGCGGTACGTTGAACACTAGGCTTTGGAGGTTCAAAAAGCAAAAGGACGCCAGCTTCACCCTTCTGTCCGACTCGGTTTTGGCCCATACATGCCAGTCGTTCCCATCGTTCGCAAGCGTCTCCGTCAATACGCTCTCACGGATGCATCTTGCCAGGAGGCCTTGGTACTCGAACGACTCCCGGACAAGACTTCGATCCTGCTGCCATGTTGCGAAAGTAGCGAGCAACAGTATACCCTTGATGCTCTCCATGCGGGCGCTTGGAGACTGGCAGTCTGTTTCTGTGTTGGCAGCTGCGAGGAACGATTCCTGATCAACAGCAGGAGCTGCTGGCTGGACGGAAAACTGCCCGGATTTGAGCCGGTGCAGTATAATTGCCCTTCCTGCGCGGTATAGTGCAGCACCATTGCGAGACTCGTAGCGAAACTGCGCACCGATCGCCATCATAGCTAGTACCAGCTCTGGTGAGTCGTGATACTTGGTGACGCAGAAAGTGGGCATATGAATGAAAGGGTGGTGATTGCTGTAACCATCCACAAAACCGGCGATGTATCTTGACATAGATAATCTCGAGGGCAGTTTAAAGGATTCAAGACAGGATGCGTAAGACTTGAGATACTCTTGAAACATAAGTCTTTGGGCCTCGTTGACTTTCCAGGGTTGTGATATGGGCTTCAGTTCACAGAAATCGTCTATTTGATTCAAGCATGTAAGAATATGGTATCTGCAGAGAGGTGAAACTTTAGCTTACCCTCTCCTGTATCGCCATTAGGAATGCATTTACACAAATGCTCTGCAAGTGCCTCTTCCAAATTCGACCCTGTATTTGGAATTTCGTTGTTCTCTTGTTGGCCGGGCTCGCTAGTCGAGACAATCTCCGTGGCCGAAGACAGCCCTGCGGGCACGTCGTCGCCAGGGCCAAAGAAATCAAATCCGTATTCGAAGTCAAGTCCCACGGAATCGAAGAAATCGGATATGTCGAGCATGGCTTCCATAGGAGAAGGAGGGTCCAGAAGCTCGGCGTTGGCAATGAATGTGCTTGACTCGGTCGGTGTTGGAACTGGCAGCATGCGACTAGGTGGTTTGTTGGCGATGGTGCTGCGCTGGAGCTCGCTGTGTGAACTGGTGCTTGAACCATCGCCGCCGGGAAGCCAGACACCCGCGGTGCTCAAGTTAAGAGCCGAGTCTAAAGGCGATGCGGGAGTCGCCATATAAGTTTCAGGCGCAGCAGAGTGGTAGAGTCGCTCATGTCTAGTGAGTAAGTCACGTCTTGCAAACGACTGACCGCAGTGACAGCCATACGGCTTCTCTTTGGTGTCTACAGCAGGTTCCTACATTAATTCGGGTGAAAGGCAATGGAGTAAATAGAGCGCTCACGTGTTCGCAAATGTCGCCGTAAGTGCTCGCCTCTCACAAAGGTACGATGACAAATGTGACATATCTTCGAAACATAGGGTCGTCCAGCTTCTGGTGGCATGGTGGTGTAGTTGAACTGTTCAGTTGACTGTTTAGGTTCGAGCGACTGCTATCAAAGCTTCACTAGACAGAAATGCTTCACGGAGAAAACTCCTCACGGATGTCTCAGGGTGTCTCTGAGGGTGATGAATCGCCATTACTAATCAACGCTAGAATGATTCAAGCAACTGGAACCTGGAAATAATTGCATGTACTTCCTCATCGTTCGAGCTCCCACTGCCCAGCCCAAGATCTGGGTGCCCGCCCGTGCTGCGTGCATACAAAGTCTAGAGTCCAAGTCAACACCTAACCTTCATTCAGTCACGAGGATACGAAAATTCCTAGAGATGGTCTCATATCTAAGTTTTTGAAAGGCTACTCTTGGTCTTATATTAAGCATCAGGACATGGAAACATACTGCCGTCGAACGAGAGGGTTTGAGCTGCTGAACATGCCTCCGAATACGCGTGTTAGCGGATGTGCCCTATGGTCCCCAACCTGTTTCGGGGCTGTTGGAGACCTCCACAGTGGAGTTGGAGTACCCCAACTCTTGCATGACCCGACGCCAATTGAATCTGGGGCCGATCTTGGTTGGAAACCAGGCTGTAGGCTAGGGTTCATTTCAGCTCACAGGGGATGCATTGGGATCGGGGTTTGAACCAAACCCGACCCGCAACTCCAGTAGGTTCTGACGTGTAGTCATTCACAGTTTCTTCACTCATGCTTATAATTCTTATCGTTTTTTAATTCAGAGTGGCGATCGCCGGGATGCTTGGTAATCTCCAAGCATTCGAATGTGTTATCTGCATCAGAATGGCTCAGTCGAGTGGGAACATGTCAAGTTCTGAAGCTCTTATCACTAACGGGGGCGTGGCGATGGAGCTTTGGGTCACAATTCGACATGTTTGTTTGTTTTGTTTGTTTAATATTTAACGCCATGGCGGCAAGGGCGCGGCCGCCCTTGCGGCAGACCTCCCGAAGGGTATGTGGCGTGGAGGGCCGCAGGCTCTAGCTATATACTCTGTAGTACACGCCTCTTCCTA
>NW_026517459.1:0-93332 GCF_026319265.1 Colletotrichum chrysophilum | reverse complement strand
GGGGGGGGGGGGGGGGGGTTACGTGTGTGTTAACGCGGAGTGCTGGGTTGTTCGTCGCAGGACCGGTTTCTGTATGAGTGCATGATCGGTGTTGATTACTCGAGATCGGGGGACATGTGCTGCGTGTTGAACGGGCGGTCTCGTTTAGATCTCAATGCTGCCGTGCCGGGAGGTCCTTTTTGCCTCTTGTTGGTGGTGTACGTCTGGTATTGTCTCTCTTCCAAACTTGGCTCTGCCAGAGGCTTGGTAGGTACTGCACTGTACTGCGTGCTGCTGCGTAGTAGTCGCCACCAGTTTCGCAATGGGCTCGGGCAAAACGAAGGTAAGGCTGCGTAGGACCCGAGCGAGAGGAATACGGGAAGCTTGCCTGCTTAAAGAAGGCGCCAGGGTTGTGCAGCAGTTAATATGGGTTTGGGTGCAGAGGTGTTCCGGACCGTATGCGCGTGTGTAAAGCGAGTGGAGGAAAGGCGAGGGAAAGGTTACGGGATGCAACAAGGAAGCAGCAACCTAACGGTACATGTAAAGGGGAGAAAAGAGGGACGGGACAGACAAAGTCATATGCTATGCAAAGTGGCAAAGGACAATGGCTGACAGTGAGAGAGATGGCATACGTAGATGATGGAAGGGTCGATGATGGGGAGGGGGCCCAGAAAGAATCGCTTCAATCAGGCTTACAGACAAGAAGAGCCAGAAGGGGGCCAGCAGACCTTTTCCTTCTTTTCCTTGGTGCTGGACATGCAAGCTGCTGGACTGGTCTGGATAGGTAGACTGACTTCAGACCAACTACGTAGGTGCTGTATGCCATCCGTCTCTCTACTTTTCACTACGCATGTACATGCACACTGGTCAGGAGCAAGAAGGTGTACATAAACTCAGCACTTGCAGACGGGCATTGGGACGACGACAGCTTGTTTCTTGGCTGGCGCACTTTGGCTTGCTGCCGGTGCATCTGCTTGCTGCTGGTGCTGGTCCGGTACTTTGTAGTACGTACTCCATAGTTGTAATGGTCTCCGCAAGGTACAATCGACCTTACCCTTACAGTGCTGACCAAATAGGAACAGGGCTGCTCGACTGGGTGGCAGGGCAAGGGAGAGTGAGCCGGGGACCTTTGGAACCAGACCAGGAAAAGACGGTTGGCCAGGGCTGGTTGGGTTTGGGTTGCGAAGGGCCAAGGGTCAACCAAGGGCCAGGGGGTGTGTACATGGACATGGGACATGGTCGTGGTGTGGTCCGCCGCCGGGGGTGTGTTTCTCTCTTCGTTTCTCCTTCTCCTGGTCAGTGGTCCCTCCTCTGCTGTTCAGATGGAGACAGAAATGGGGTCCTTAACGGGGTGAAGATGTGCCATGTGCCTCAGAAAGCTGTGCGTGACTCCGCAATGCGCTGGCCGTAGGTGGTGTTGTATGTCGTTGTGCTGCGCATCGCATCGATAGCTCCGATCAATCTGAGAGCAGAGCAGAGCACACACAGATGGCTGCTCATGGAAGAATTGGCTAGGGGATGCCGTGCTTGCTGCGGCGATAGTATTATGCAGTATGGTCTTGTTCCTAGAACATGTGTGTGTGTGTGTGTGTGTGCCCCCTGTGCCGCCGCCGCCAGAAGGAGAGGGAGCCCGAGGGATGGCTAGCAGACTCCGGCCGGCAGGGGGAATGTCGATGTCGTCGATTGGACATGGGACTGGGCTTGATCGCCGCAAATATTTTCTCCTTCAGTGTCAATGGGGTGGAACCGACCTCCTCCCCGGCGCACCACCCGCTGCTCATTGCCCTGGTCTGCCCTGGTCTGGACTCGAGAGCAGGAGAGAGAATGAGGGAGCAAGACTGACGAGCAGCAGGAAACTGAGGACGAGTGATATGATGCGATGCGGATTTTGCCATGCGCTGATGCGAGGTGGTTCCTGGCCTGTCTTGACTGATTGATGCCCGGAGCGGATCGTAGGGGGGAAACGGACAGCGGCCTGTCTCTCCTCTCGTTGCTCTGTTTGGTCCGCCGCTGCTTTGCTCCAGCCCGTCCCGCTGCCCTGGCTTCTTGACGTCCCAGTGTCTCAGCGGCTTTCTCATAATGCCTCCCGGTGTCTTGCCACCAGTCTCTTCTTGCCATGTCTTGTCTCGTCCTTGTCTGCCGCTGGGCCATTGCTGTTATCTGTCATTCCACCCATCTTTACTGATGACCAGCCGTTGATAGCGAAGCAATGTACATGTTGCTTGATACTTCAAGCAGCTAGGGGTCTACCCTGGAAGTACCCGTGCCGCCGGGCGCTGTGCTTCCAGGGCAGAAAAGGCAACGAAAAGTATGTGTAGGTGCCAGAAAGGCAAAAAGGAAGGGATGTGGGAGGGATTAAGGCAAGGTATCCGTACCTTGCGGCATCGTATCCGCGGCTCTCGTCCGGTCTCCAACTCGTACAGCGCAACCCAGGTTCTGGGCACGTTTTGCTCTGAACAGTGAGTGCTGCAGTACGTCTACATGCTTCACCAGTCTCCAGGTCCACTGTTGGCTGCAATACAGTTCAATAGGAAGCTGCGGAAAACAGGAACAGGAATGGGGACAGGAACAGCAGCAGACGGGTGGGTGCGATGCTGAGCTTTGAGTCTCGTCATTGGCCTGCTTCTCTGCTGCTGCGCAACTCCGTAGCGATGCAGACGACTGCAGCCGCCAGCGTTTCTTGCCGAGGCGGTCTACGAGTCTGCCGGCCAGATGTTCCCTGAATCTGAGCTGTCTGGCTGAATCCGAGTCTGGGTCCTCAACGGATATCATTCCAAAGTTGAGAGGAATGCCGTTGTCCCTGAGTCATAAACATTCCTCTCGTGGGAGAGGGATGGGAATTCCGAGAGGCGAAGTTCGCCGTCCGACTCAGGCATTCCCAGCCTCCATCAAAGATATTGTCGTCAATAGACGACGCATCGACTCGATTGACTGTTGATTAAAGCGCCTCCTTTTGGGCTCCTTTTGGGGTAAACCTCCATAGTGCTCCCATAGTGTTATTCCTTGCTGTGCCACATATTGGACCCCGAAAACCCCCAAGAATATCCAGATGCGCCGGCTCAAGTCCAATCGCGACCCACTCGCCCGCTAGATGAGGAAGATAATCGGATATTCCCTGGTTCTGTAGCACTGAACCAAACAATTATTGTTGTTGGGCGTGACGAACCATAGAACATACGGAGAAACAAACCCATCGGCTGCAACTCTTTGCCGCATAAGCGATAGCGACTGCCTAGGGCTTCAAACGAGAGAGTATCCACGCTTTGCCCGGCACGTCTCTCCGGCTACTACCGCGTTCAAGCTGGGAAGGGCACACTGACTGATACAATATGGCGTCTTTTGGCTTCTGGTTTTCAGCTTGCCTCTTCGCCTCTCGATCCTGATGACGAGGCAACAGCGTCAAGTTGTCGTTTACTTGTTGCCCAACGAAGGTTGACGGAAGCTCGGTGGTGGCTCGTGTGCTCCTCCGCCAACTCTACTGTCGAACCCCCAGCTTCCATCTCGTCGCGCCGCCTCGTCTGCCCACCGGGCTCAACTCACAGACGGTTGCACAGGACGAGGCGTGCGCTGGGCTCAGCTCTAAGAGCCCCTCAGGCGGGTTGTCGGTGACACTGACAATCATTTGGCACCAGCCAAGTACCGGCTGTCCCGCCGTCAGTTTGTAGGGTTGGGATCGACTGGGGCAGAGTCGAGGAGCCCAGGCAGATGGCAGAGCTAGCGCTCGCTGTCGCTGTCTGTCCCTCCAGTCGAGAGACCCAGATGGGAGGAGTACTCAAGCTTATCCCCTCACGGCCCCATTCCTCCAGCATCTAGGCACTGACGCCAGCCAACTGACAAAGCATACAAAGACGACGGCTCTTGACCGAAACTGCTTAGCTGTTAAGGGGGCACACCATCTGACCTCTCTAGCCCCAAGAATGGCGTCCCTCAATTGCCTCCGCCTGCCGCGTTGCCAGAGATCCCGCTGCTTCGTTGTTCCTGCTGGCCACACGAGGTTTCTATTCCGGGCGGTTGCCATCCATCCTTATCGCTCGCCATGCGCCGCCGTACTGTGCTGCTCCAGTGCTCAAGACAGGGGCGAAGAAACAGCTCAGCGACCCGGCTGCATGCGCAACGAGGTCAGGTCTGTCCGTCCAGCAGGGAAACCCTGTGGCACCAGTGTGCGTGGCCTGAAGGGATTGTACTCGTAAAAATCCTGAAGCGTCCAACGTGCTGTTTGCCAGGCACAGGGTCAAGCGCCGTTGGGTGGCAGGGATCATCATCTTCTTCCACAGGTACCGTTACCTCAACAGCCGGACACGAGTACCTAGATGTCCTCGTGGCCATTAGCTTCCGGGGCTGTATCGGGCACAACTCAAAAATGGTCAGGCAACGAACCTCTACAACCACTGACCAGTCTCTGTACGATCTTGGCCAGCCCAGGTGGGAACCTGCAGGTCGCTTTGGTGGAATACCCTCAATTTTCCTTCGTATTCGTCCGCGAAGCCCTGAACAGGCGGTTCAGAGCATGCTGGAACCCGTATTGCTGCAAGCCGTCCACGGCCTCGGGGCCCGGTACTCGCCGGCATCGAACAAGACAAGGGCGTCCAAGGCCTGGATTCATTGCCCCATCACGCAAATTTTCTGACTTCTCACTTCTCCCCGCCCTGATGCGATGAGATCGGAGTTTTCTTATGGACGGATAGCCGTACCGTCGCCCCATTGCTGTGTATGTGGTCATAGCATGGCGAACTGCGACGCTGAGACTTCGTCTCCGTCCTGCTGCATCGCATTTCCTTGCTGTTTGTTATCCTCTTATCAAGTCTGGCCCACGAGCCTCCTTCCTCTTCTCTCTCGCTCTCAAGTCACTGTGCCTGAGACGTCCCTCAGGTATCCGAAGGCTCCTGCTTCGCGGCGATGCGACAGAAGGTTTCGACCATTATGTCATGGCTCCCGTGGCTGGCAGGGCAGGATAACATTCCATCACAAGGATGTGCGTCAACCTTGCCAGCCCAGAGTCACGACGTTGCAATGGACCTCCTGCAGCTGATGCGGCGTGGCTGCTGCGAGTGAAGGGGCCTTCATCACTGTCCGTGGCTTCACCCTGCCGCCCTGCTTGGCTTGCTAACCAAACCGCGCCAGACCAGCCTGTTCGCCCGGCGGCGGCTGACCGGGGTTCTAATTCCTTAGTCCTCCTGGAGGCGATCACTTAAGATTGGCGTCCCATCACAACGTCATGGCGGCGGGGGCCGTTTCTCTCGCAGACTTCCCAGCTTACACGGCGTAATTTCGTCATCCCTCAACCGCGGCCTCAATCTGCTTCCCTTTTTGGGGGCGAGAAATCACTCCGTGGCTTTTGGCTGCGTGCTGTGCTGTGGTGAGACTCCCAACCGGCGATTGAGCAACCTTCCAACGGTTGCATGCGAGATATGGTCAAACGTGTCGTGCTCCGCCGTCATTTCTCCTGAGTGGTCCGATGCACACTGCAGGTGTCGGCGGCATCGTGCCTGTCAGACTCGACACGTAGTGCAAACTCCCCCGGATATTGTTGCTGGTGCTGCGTTGTGCTGCAGAGGGCGATACGGGGAGGGGAGGCAAACGATGTTTGTGGACAATGGTCGCTCTGTCGCTCCGTTACATCGGATTTAACACAGATCACTGTTCATATCGGCGGCGTCTGTATCGTCTTGTCCGATTCAATGCAGCCTCATTCCGAACTGCTGTGCGTGCTGTTCATTTCATTCATGTGGTGGCGCCCAGCATACGACATGTCCGTGTCAAAGCAGACGGACATGCAATGGAGTGTGTACCTGTGTTGTGAGCCATCAGGAGCACCTGCCCCACCATATTGGCACAGCGCTAGGAATAAGCATGCTGGATGATGATGACCGCAGGAGCAACAGTTGATGATTCGAGGGTGAACCATCTCTCCCTCGTCAGCTTGACATATGGATCGTCGCAAGTGAGCGGCGATGCCGTTCATGCCCCCCCGTGCCCCGTCAAGAAGAACCACGGTTCAGGCGCGAGGTCTGCACGTCACCCGTGGAGGCCCATCGGACGATTTGCTCTTCTTGGTCTGTTGAATCGGATTAGGGGTCCTTCGCGAGGGGCCGATAGTGAACAAGCGAAGGAAGTGATGATCGATTCTGGCAGGTCTGTTCTGTGGCTACGGCCTAGACCATCATGCGTCGAGGTCAGAGCAGATTTGCGGATTTGAATCCATAGCCAATAGCGGTTGTGCAAGCCCCCTTTCATCTGATGGAAAAGCTCCCTGGCGGCGACGCTAGACCGGGACATGGTGAAAAGCAATTCCAGTGTTTCACGCTCGGAGCTTCTGTCACAAGGAGTCTGTTTCTTTTTGGCCAATGAATTCGCACAATGTCGGATGTTTTAGAGACGAAGCCGTAAAAGGGCAGCCAGTAGCAGGGTGTCGACGATATGAGATGACTCTGGCGTGTCTGGGTCCAGAGAGGCGGGTTCGACGAGGGCGGGAGATGAAAGTCAAAGACTGCAGTCAGTCCAGACATGGCAGGCACGCAGGACAGGGCAGTCGGAAATGCCTGGGAGCCATGTGGGCAGGGTGCGGGAACGGGCTGGGGTTCAGTGCAGATCGCAGCTGGCGTGAGGGTGTGTTCATCTGCTCATCTCTGTCCCGTTCGGCTCGACGTGAGGAGGTTGCTGGCGTTCAATTGGTCTTGAGGGAAGCGAAGTTGAAGCTGTGGCGATGGGACAAGGTCATCTGCCGTCGTGAGCAAGGGCGTATATTGCTAGAGGGTGTTCTGGACTGGACCATATGGTCCGCTTCTTTGTAATAGTCCTCTCCTCGTTCCTGTGCAGCAGCAGCTCTTCGATATCCTGGCGACGCCGGTATTTGCTTGTGAGGGAAGTGACATGCAATATTTGACCGAACCTTGAGCAGTGCTCCAGCAGCAGACTGCGGTTCGGCGTTATCATGCCTGAATGGGAGGAAATCCGCCTCTGGGTATCCGTAGTCTGGCATGCGGTTGTCTCTCTGTTGCTCTCCCACGTTCCGAGTTGATGGAAAGCTTCACAGGCGCAGCTGAGGGTGGTAGTCTCGAGTCATTGCTGGAGAATCGTGCATGTTATGCTTTGCAACAAGGTTTCCTGGTGTTCCGAGCAGCATCTCAACTTGAGACTGTCTCTGCTGGAATGGGCGAATCGGCAATGCGGCGTTGGCAATTCGAACGTTGCGCTGGGCTTCTGGATGCTTGCCAAATTGGAATGTCACTCTTTCCATTCTCACGGCGGGGAGCACTGGACTTTTCCACCAGTTGGCGCCGGGCGGAAAACGTGCACGGAGCATCGGGAATAAGTCGGTTGTAACTTCTCACTGACGCTGTATTACATAAGACGTCACATGACCCCGCCGTCTATCGATAAGGTGTGGTGAGGTTGGCGGAGCAACACGGCGCCCAAAGGACCGTTTCTGTTTACGGTTGCCAATCTAGAATCTTTTGGTACCTCAGCCCAAGAGCCAGTCGCGACAGCCCGATCAACATCAAACTACTTTACCCAAGCAGCGATTGACCTATTTCTTCTTCACAACATCATATCGCATTACTGCCTCTACGCGGGGCTCTCTATCGCCCAAGATGTCGTACAATCCTCGAATGAGCATCATTCCTACCAACCAAACCCAGTCGCGAAACACCCGCAAGAAGGAAGATGAGGCCGACGCGTTCATGCGCCTCCCCGACAAGGAGATTGTCGGCTGCATAACGGACATCGGAATCCCCTTTACTGTCGCCGACCTCCAGAAACCCAACCCTCTCCAGGTCCAGATGATCTTCGAGTGGTTCGCCGAGCTGCTGCTCAATGCCACTCGCGAGACCGTCGAGCCTGCCATGCGCGCTGCCGCCGAGGACATTTGCGGCGAATACTCCGACGTTGTCCCTCCCGACACTCGCAACCTGATGGGCTTCTACGTCTCTCTACGTCGTCTGCTCGCCGAATGCGGAATTAATGATTTCAGCTTCAACGACTTGTACAAGCCGTCGCACGATCGCCTCGTCAAGATCTTCAGCTACCTCATCAACTTCGTGCGCTTCCGCGAGTCGCAAACGAGTGTCATCGACGATCACTTCAACAAGGCCGAGACCACCAAGGCGCGTATCGAGAGCTTGTACTCGGAAAACCAAGAGATGGAGGTGCGCATTGCCGACATGAAGCGCAACCGCAAGGCAATGGAGGCCCAGGTGCGCGAGAAGACGACGCGCAATGAGGAGTTGAAGCAGAGGCTATTGGACCTCCGTCGCAACCAGGAGCGTGTGGCTGCCCGTCTTGAGGACGCCAAGGTCAAGAAGACGGAGCTCACGGCCACTCTGGAGGACAAGACGGCGCAGAAGCTGGCATTGAAGCAGGAGAGCCAGAAGCTGAGGCCATATGTCATGCAGAGCCCTTCTGCGCTACAGTCCAGCTTGACCGAGCTGAGCAACACTCTCAACAGCGAAAAGTCACACATTGACTCACTGGACCGTCGCTCGCGTGCCCTGCAGACCTCGGCCGACTCCTTTGCTGTGGTCTCAACCGATGTGGCGTCCTGCATCAAGATCCTCGACGAAATCGGCGTCGAACTGGCCAAAGAGGAGGAAGAGAACCTCAAGAACGCCAAGCAGCGAGACGCTCTTTCCGAGCGCGGTAACAACGTACGCGAGGTTGAGCGGACCGAGTCTCTGCTATCGAGGCAGCTGGTCAAGTGGAACGAGCGGACTGAGAAGCTCCGTGAACAGAGCTCTGCCAAGGCTCATGAGGCCAAGGAGAAGATGGAGGAGTTGCGCGCAGTTCACCGGAAGCTTACCGAGGAGCGAACGGAGAAGGGCAAAGATATGGAGAGACGGAGAGTTCGCATTGAACAGACGGAGAAAAAGGTACGTTATATGTCACTCTTTTTGTTCAATGACACTATGCAACAGTCTACTGACCCTTTGGCAGATGCTCGATCTCAAGGAGAACATCGAGAATGAGATCCACAGCGCCTACGACGAGTTCCTCAAGATGGACTCCCACATCAAACTGTACATCACCGAGATGGAGCAGGCGATTTGAAGTGAGGGTCTCTTTTTGTCCATGATCAATTTTGCAACGAAGACATGATTTAGAGATACCACGGGCTCGGCGTTTGGGGTTGAGGGCCGTCGATTTACGTACGTGCGAAGGAGGACCACGGATCCAGTACTCTTTGTACATATTTACGTGAAGCATGCAGACCACATGCACACCGTCTGCTATGAAGAATCCTTGTTTTCTGGCCACTCAACATCCCACTGTCCCTCTTGAAAGCGAAACCATCTGCCAAGCACGCGTCTAACCTCGACTGTCCTCCCGGTCCAGCCGCCCTCGTCCCTTTTTGAGCTTCCGCTCAGTATTGGCGCAGGCTCTCTCAAGAGAGAATCAAAATCTTGGTGTCGACCAGCGCCTTTGGGTTCAACGATGATTGGTTTGAAACCAGCGCGTTGAGCTGCCTCCACCAAGATGGCAGCCGAGTTACTGATACCCTGGGCACTCCACTCACTGCTGTCCCTGTGAAGGTCCATGAAGCCGTAGACGAGAAGCAACGGCGGTTTGTCTTTGGCCGACGGCGGGGGCAGATTTGGGGGAGCTGGCGTTGATGAATCTGCAGGAGAGAAGACGGAGAGGTTGGCGCGGAGGTGGGTGACTGTCGGGACGAATATTACACGAATGTGGCGTGCGATAACTTGCTGAAAGATTGGTTTGGCGAAGAGAGGATGAGGAGGGTCTTCGTCGGCGTTCTGGAGTTGTTCTTGGGTGAATTGGCTCTTGATGTCTGCCACGAGGGACAGCATGAATTTCTCTTGGGAGTAACAGATGACGAGCGTTGTCGGATAGATTTGATAGGTCCTGATGTAGTGAAGCAGCTCTGAAGGTGAGGCTGGCGACAAAACCTTGGGCGAAGCCATCCTATGGTGCATTGGGTAGAGGAAGAGGACGATTGTTTTGTGATGATGATGAGGTTTCTGCTTGTGTAAGTGAGTGACATTCTTGAACAAGCACCTCAAGAACGGTGGATGGCTGTTGAATCGGCGCACCAGTGCTGGCTGGGCTGTTTACTTGTGGTGGGGCAGCGCATCTTCAGTGGGTGCGCCCGAACCATCCCGCTGCAGCTGCGGCAAGCTTCTCGCTGGATCGGGCACCTCAGCACGTCAGCCAGGGCAGCCACGTCCGGAGAGACGGGCAGCCTCTCCACTGCCCCTCGCCGCGGTGCACCGTGGTCGTCCGCTCAGCTTTCCAAGCACCAACGTCATTTCATTTCCCTCCCTGCCACTTCGCCAGCTTCCATCTCCAAATCCAACGTCGCCTTCGAAGCTTGACCCTCGAGCTCCGACCTGTCCACCGTTGGCCCGGCATGGAGTCCATAGCGAGGATATCCAGCCTCCTCGAGAGCGGTGCGTACCTTCGCCATCGTCATCGTCGTCGTCGCCAGCGCAGTGTTTCCGTGTCCTCTGCCTCTGTCCTCAGTATGCTAATGACCTATTGGTACAGCTCGAGAGCTCACCCTCGATGCCGCCTCGGCGACGCGCAGCGCCCGCAGCACCGGTCGCCCTCTCGACCGTACACAGATCAAGAAGCTGCTGGACAGTCGAAATGAGCGCGAGGTTCTCGACGGCCTCCGTCGCGTACTCTCCGTACGAAACCTCCCCGCCGGCTGCAGTCCAGGCCAAGACTAACTTCGCCCACCATCAGATGATGTATCGTGGCCAGAAGACCTTACCCTTCTTCTCCTCCGTCGTCAAGAATGTTGCTTCGCCGAACATCGAGATCAAGAAGCTGGTCTACATATACCTCATCCACCATGCCGAGCAAGAGCCCGACCTCGCCCTCCTCTCCATCAACACCATACAGAAATCCCTCTCCGACACGAACCCCCAGGTCCGCGCTCTCGCTCTCAAGACCATGTCTGGTATCCGAGTTCCCGTCATCAGCCAAATCGTGTCCCTTGCGATCAAGAAGGGCGTCGCAGACATGAGCCCCTTCGTGCGCCGAGCCGCTGCTCTCTCGATCCCCAAGTGCTATCGTCTCGACCCAACCCAGTTACCCCAACTCCTCGACTATTTGACCACCCTACTTGGCGACAAGCAGTACTTCGTCGCAGGTGCAGCGGTATCGGCTTTCCTCGAGGTTTGCCCCGAACGGATCGATCTCATCCACCAACATTACCGCGCCTTGGTCAAGAAGATTGTGGATATGGACGAATGGAGCCAGCTGGCAACGTTGCGGATGATGACCTACTACGCCAGAAAATGTTTCCCGAGGCGGACGCGCAGTGTAAAGACTCAGGAGAAGACGGCGGACCTGGGCGACTTCTACGGCGAGACTACAGAGGATTCAGGAGATGAACAGCAAGTCGTGGTGCTGGACCCGGATCTCGCCATGCTCCTCAATGGAATCAAGCCTCTGCTTCAAAGCAGAAACTCGGCAGTCGTGATAGCTGTAACAAGATGCTATGTCGACATCGGGACGCCAGATTATGTCAAAATCTCCATCGGTCCATTGGTGGCACTCCTGAGGGGTGCGCAGGATATCCAGCAGGTCGCACTTTACAACATCGTCTCAGTCTGCTTGACAAGGCCGACTGATTTCGTCAAGTACGCCAGCCACTTTCTCGTCAGGGCTACGGACCCAGCGCAGGTGTGGGAGCTCAAGTTGGAAATCCTCACGCTCATCTTCCCGCACGCACCACCCCACATCAAGAGCTTAATCTTGAACGAGCTCGAGCACTTCTCAGGGTCCACGAACAAGGCATTGGTGCGAGAGGCAGTGCGTGCCATCGGACGATGCGCCCAAACCGACTCATCTACGGCGCCTCGTTGCCTACGGTTACTACTGGGCCAGATCACAAGCTTGGACGGCACCTTGGCGGCAGAGTCTTTGACCGTGATTCGACACTTGATCCAGCAAGACCCTCAGGGGCACGTTGGCACTGTCGTGCGGTTGGCAAAGAATCTGGACTCGGCAACAGACCCTCAGGCCCGCGCAACAATCATCTGGCTGGTGGGCGAGTTTTCGGGTCTCAAGGGCGAGGATAATATTGCTGCCGACGTGCTGAGAATTCTCGTCAAGGATTTCGCCAGTGAATCGGAGGCAGCAAAAGGACAGATCTTGCTTCTGGCGGCGAAGGTCTACCTGCACCACCTTAATCGACTGAACGAGAACAAGAGCGAAGACGAAGCGGCTGTCCCGAGTCAAGACGACCACCCGGTCGCCAAGCTGTGGGACTATGTACTGCTGCTGGTGCGATACGATACTTCTTACGACCTTCGCGATCGCGCTCGCATGTATCGGGCCCTTCTGTCTGTACCGCAGCTTGCCACATTGATGCTACTGGCTCCGAAGCCAGCCCCTCAGGCCCCCAGCCCGTCGGAAACGCGCAAGGGGTTCATGCTTGGGTCATCGACGCTTGTGCTGGCAGGTGGGGGTGGAATCCATGGTTTGCGCGGTTATGATGCACTACCCGAGTGGGTGGCGGAAGGCTCGGAGCCAGACAGACGGTTGCGCGACACGGAGGCGGCGCCAACAGCTTACGGCGAAGAGAAGAGTGTGCCAGCGAGTCAAATGCTCGATAGCGCTGTCAAGGCGGCACCGACAAAAACAAACGGTCTCGGAGAGGGCGTTGGGGGGAAGAGCTTGGACGATTGGCTCGCGGAGGGAGACGACGATGAAGAAGAGGAAGAAGAGTCTGAGAGCGAAGAAGATAGTGACGAGGAAGATGAGGAGGAAGACGACGACGACGAAGATGAAGATGAAGACGATGAGGAGGAGAGCGATAGTGACGACGGCGAAGGGGACAAGCTTGTCAAATCATGACAGCATTCAACACCAAACATACATTCATCCCTAGAGACCTCGCCTCACACTAGGTGAGCATACAAAATATGCAAAGCATTATTCTCCAAGAGTATGCCTCTTTCTTCGGGTTTCAACGGTGACCGCCAATGATCAGCTAGGAACACGCTGTGTATGTCTGCCCCAGCAACAGCAGATCTCACATAAGCCGGGTGCAGTAAACTCCGCGTGCCTTCTTAGAAATTCGGCGGGATTGATTATGCCGATAATCTAGATGCTGTGTTACAGCGCTACGGGGTTTGCTCCGGGGGCCATTAATAGTCTAGCCACGCGGGCGACAGGCATTTTCAACGACTCGCATGGACAACCGAGATTTCTCGGTTAGGGACTCGGGAGGCGCCCCCAAAAGACATCGCTTAACTCGTGTAGTTCGGTTAGCGATCGAAAGACGCGGACGAGTGGACACAACGCGGGCTCGGCCAAGGCGCTAGAGTGGGCTAAGACACGGGGTGTTGGTCTTGCGAATCTCCACTGGGACCCCGTGCCGGTGTCTTGAACTTGACCCGACTTGCTGTCTTTCCATGTTGCCTCTCGACGGGTGAAGATGAGCCGCAAACGGGGATATCTTTTGGAAGAGCTGGGGGTTTGGCTTGCGGAGAAAACGAATCGAAGAGAGAAGAAGAGATGTCTCAGTATGCTCATCACCCTCTAGCGTCTCTGCCACGACTTATATGCCACATGCGACATGACATTCCCAAGCCATCTTTCTCACTGGATAAGCGCACTTCCAAGGGCCATTGGATAGGTGTGTCCAATGGGCAATCAAGTACCGTCTACGGGCGCATTGCTTTCCCATTCGAGAAGGCCAGCGGGTCCTCGGGAAGCAGACTGACATCTTGGCTCTAGGCTTAGCGCCTCCCGTTCGCCGCACCTTGATTTCAATGATTCGTCTGTCTAGCGGACCGCAAATACTCGCGTGGCTCGGTTTTCTCGTTCCCGTCATCGAAGCCCAGGCAGGCACGCAGGCCCGTCAGCACTCGGGCAGCGGCCGTTTGAAGGGTTGGTTTATCCAGATCCACCTCACTGCCCCGGTCAACGGAGGAAGAGAGGGTGCGCAGTGATGATTCCGTGCACACATATATGTAGATCCTGCGCGCCCATGGTTGCTTACACTGCTGCGTCTCGTTCGTTTCATCTCTGCATCTGCACCTGGTTTCGTTTGGACCCTTGATCTCCGTTCTTCTCATTGTCGATTTCATACATACATAATTTGACTCGGTCCCTGCTCCGCGGAAGACTACAGACAAGGCCATTTGCAGCATTCCGAAGACGAGTAATAGAATCGACAGGCTGCTTGTGAGCGGCTCGCTCTGCGCCGTATACGTTTTGGGGCGATTTTTAGTCACCGAAAGCAGAACACGATAGGGATTTTCGATTAGAAGTAAACACCGCCAACATGTCGACAAACAGCACAGGGGCTGGTCGCCGCTTCAAGGAGTGCACCGAAGTCTCGGGCCTCTGTCCCGTTGACATGACGGTTCTTTCCTATTACCCAAACCTTGGTGCCAACATCTTTTTCGCGGTGGCCTTTGGTCTTGTCGTATTGACATCAGCCTTCCTCGGCATACGGAAGCGAACCTGGTCTTTCATGGCACTCGTCACGGGCGGTTGTGTCCTGGAAACAGTCGGTACGAGCTTCAATCATCCCATGTTTCGTCCGGCGAACACAAACACCTGCCCCAAGCTTCTTCCATCGCGAGACTAACAAGGACGATCCAGGCTACGTCGGTCGTGTGCTCCTCCACGAGAACCCCTGGAACAAGGACGCCTTCCAGATGCAAATCTGCACCATCATCCTCGGCCCGACCTTCATCTGCGCAGGAATCTACCTCATCCTCAAGCACGTCTCCGCAAACCTCAACCCAGCCCTCTCACGAATCCGGCCCCACCTCTATCCGCTCATCTTCCTCCCGGCCGATCTGACTTGCCTCGTGATCCAGGCGATTGGAGGAGGGCTGGCCGCCGCCGCAGGGCAGACGAACAAGTCTCTGCTGGACGGTGGCAACCGCGCCATCATCGCGGGCATCGTTCTGCAGGTTGTGGTGTTGATGGCTTTTGGTGCTGCCGGCGCAGACTACTTCATTCGCGTGAGGAGATGGGCGCGGGACCCTGACACGGATCCCTCGGAGCTCACGCTCTGGAACCAGAAGAAGTTTAGGATGTTCATCTTCAGCATCATCGGGGCATACGCCTGCGTCATGATTCGTTGCATCTACCGGTGAGTTTACAACGTTGACATGAAGGGATATGGATACTGACGGCGAGACAGTATCGCTGAGATGGCAGGCGGATGGGGCAACCACATCATGCAAGACGAGATCTCGTTCATGATCCTCGACGGCGGACTCGTCCTCGTTTGCGTGTCCCTGTTGACGATCTTCCACCCTGGTGTCTTCTTCCCGGCGATGGCCAACGCGCGCAAGGTTGAGGTGAGCGAGAAGAGCCAAACTACCACAACGACGCCGGAAGGCACAAAGGTTGAATCCGGACGAGAGTCGGCATGAAAATGTCAGCTCGGTTTGGAGCGTCGAGAGAGCATCTTGGTTTGATAGATAAGGATGAAGTCCCATCTCAAATGGCAACGTCCAAATAGGGATGATACATTAGATTCGATCAGAATCGTTAGAAGTGCGTTTACCAGCACTGATTGAACTTCAATGGTTTATGTTCATTCCAGCCCATGCTATCCGATTCTTTGATGGTTTGATGCCTGTGCCTCGGGGTTGCCTCCCGTCGTCTTTGATACTAAGGACTTTCTGCCGGGCTTTTGCTCCTTTGATTGAGCACTCGAGACAACACCTTTTTGTACATCTCAATGATCTCGAAATCAACAAACTGTTCAAGACTAGAATTTGCCACAAGTCTCTGCGCTGTTCAGCTAGGTCCATATACTTCTCTTTTCATGTCGTTTAATCATAGGTATATCCAACACTCCGGTCCATGGACAATCACCCACCACATCGCACAACACAACCATGTGCTACGCGAACGTAATTCTCCATATTTGCAGCATCTGCAATACTCGGGCCGCCAAGCCCTCTGGCAAACTTGAAAAATGCCCCGCAGCTCCGGCTTCTGGACCCCACTGCGGTGTCCTCCGTGGCCCGACCCCTGATCCGGACCCCGCCGACCCGGCGCTCAACCCCTCCGGTCTGGAATTCGAAGCGTTGAAGGTCGCACCCGGGTATACTCTGATCGATGCAAGCCATAGACGCCCCAAGCCGAAGCTTTACACTTGCGAGCTGTGTCTCGATCATCTCGGCCCCGAGGAGGCGAAAGCAAGGGCGCAGTGGTGGCGCAAGGAGCAAAGATCTGTTTTGAAAGGGGGGAAAAGAGTCACTCCTGGACCATCAACGGCTGGCTGGGCCGACGTTCTTCGCAAGTAACATCCAATCTCTCTATTCTTCAATTTTCTAACAGCGAAACTGGCCAATCATGACTTTTCACCTCCAAGGTATCGGTAAACGACCGAGAAATCTCGCCCCTTACACCTCTCCTCCGCCTCTGCAGAAGCGTACACCTCCGTCGCGCGGTCAGCGAGCTCCAACTTCGCCCCGGCCTCCTTGGCAGCGACAACAGCAAGCCCAAGGTCCTTCTTCATCAGCCCAATCCCAAAACCGCCCTTGTAATCTCTCCCCGCCGGGCTTCCCTCGACGACGCCCTTGACAGGATTGTTCACCTCGCTGGGCCAGCACTTGCCCGTGCTGACGTTGATCACGCCCGCAAGCACTTTCGGATCGAGTCCCCACTTGATACCGAGATTCATCGCTTCGGCAGTGGCGATGTTGTTGATCGCCAGCAGATAATTGTTCGCCAGCTTCGCGGAGAGACCGGTTGCCTGCGGTCCGCAGTGCAGCACGCGCCGGCCCATGCGGAGAAGGACGGGCTCGATGCGCGCGAGATGGGATTCTTCGCAGCCGAGCATGAACGTCAGAGTGCCGGCCGTGGCGCCAACGACGCCGCCCGACATGGGGGCGTCGACGAAGATGCCCGACGGCTGTGCTGCTGCGACGGAGGCGGCGACTTCGCGGGAGGACGAGGGGTCGATTGTGGAGCAGTCTATGAAGATGCGTGGACGAGAGGGGAGGTCTGTGAGGATAGACTTGTAAACTGATTTTACGTGGGATGGTTCTGGTAGAACTGTTATAACGGTGTCCTGGGTTTGTTAGTTTTGCCTCGCTGCAAGACGTTTGACAAGAAGACCAAAGAAAAACACACCATCCGGCCAAGACGGGAGAATAAGCATTGCCAGTGACATATTTGAAACGCCAAAAAACGAGATTCATGTGGAAGAGCCAACGTACTGCTTCTGTCGAGGCATCCCTCGCGCTGTCCACAATGGCAACCTTGGCGCCGCCAGTCTGCGACTGTCCCATCTCCTTAGCCAGGTTCGAGACAGCGTCCTTGTTGATATCGAAGATGCGGATCTCATCTTTGGTGCTCAACTTTGACTGGAGGTTCTTGGCCATTTGATAACCCTAAGTAGTTCAGTCAATTGCTGGGTTCGGTCAAGATGCCATAACGTGGAAGCCGTCGGGAATCTCACCATCTGCCCCAAGCCGATGAAGCCATAACTATCCAAGCGACGCGGCGTGGTCGCAAACCCACGCCGTTGGGCAACTCGGAGGGTCCGTAGCGAGCTCGAACGCATCTTTCAAATAGCAAACACGTCAAGTAAAGTGAATAGAGTCGAGTGGTAATTCCGAGAGACTTGAAAACGGCAGTGCATAGAAACAAAAAGTCCAATCCCCCCTCCACGATCGAGCTCGCGCGGCTAGACGAGGCGCATTCCAACCGAGCTACCCCAAGCTCCTCATACTGCGGGGAGGGTTACGCTTATCCGGGGAGCCGGCCATTGCCGGTGTTAGCCACCAGTGTGACGAGACGAGAGGTGCGCGCGGATGACCTTGGCCCGACCCGAGACCATGATGTTGTACACCCAAACGGCCCCTGCCCCTCCTCCCCCATGCATGAGGTGGCGTCAGCGGCCCCGGATTGGAGAAAAAGAGGGACCCGACCGAGAAAGCTTCGAGACACCGACGACGGTGTAGTTGGCCTGCCTGGCATCTTTTTTTTTTTTTTGGCGCTCGGCCAGGGATACGCGGATGAGCTCAGTGAGAACTGATCAATTCGAGAACAATGGATTCGATTCATCTGTAAACCGGTGCTTACTGCGAATGAGCGAGTACATCCAACTGGACAACGCCGAAACATCACGATACCTAAGACAACTCGACATCTGTACATCCCTCCATGCTCGTGCGCAAACAAAGCAAGCACCAGAACGATACATCGATTACAATACCCGTCAATCCTGAACCGTGACTCGCCCTCCGTGTCGCCTTTTCGCCCAGAAGGCGCTTCCAATATACACATAGTTTGTCCCCACATCAACAATTCCCGAGTAAAAGAAAGCCGGCCTGGGTCTGTCCCCGAGGCTCTATTTGGGTATGAGTGAAAGAAAGGCAATAAGCGATGTTAAAAATTGTGCCACCAGGTCTGCCATCCCAGCAACATCCCAAGAGCAACCGGAAACTCCGTTGCTCCGTTGGCCAGACCACCCGACTCATCCAAATGCTACTCAATTTTGAAAGCCGCCCCAGAATGTGTCCTCAATATTTACGAGGATACCTTAGAACGAACCGGTAAAGTAAGAAAATGCACTATGGATACTGTTAGCATCGATCGTATCGCTAGTGAAGCACCATAAGAACGTACCCAACGGCCACTGATAGCGCGGTCATGCCAAACAGAGCGCGCTTGCGCATGCCCTGCTTCTTGATTTGGACCTGGGCGGCCTCTTGTGTTTTGGCCTTCTTTGAGCGAGGCTCTTCCGCAGCGGCAGCCACACCATCCTTCTTCTCATCCTCGTCGTCCCCTGTTGAAATTTGCTCGGCTCCACGCTTGCCCTTCTTGTTGCCGCCTTCTTGTTTCGCGGCCTCGACCATCTGTCTAGCCTCGGCAATCATACGAGCCGTCTCCTCAGCGCTAGGGGGCTGAGAGCTCATCAGAGGAAGCTCGAGTGAGACGGAGGTGGTCTTCTTCTCGTTCCCATCCTCATCTGTCTTGACGTCCTGGTCAACGAAGACCTTAGCCTTGGGCTCCTCCTCTCTCGGGTCGAGTACAACTGCAGGCTCTGCCTCAACAGTCTTGATAATAGTTTCAACCTCGGCCTCTGCGTTCTTGTCCTCGCTGATGACACCGTTGATTTCGAGCTTAGTGGTAGAGAGGGCGGGCGTTGTCTCGCGGGGCTCGACCGAGTCGGCCTTCGCCCTGCGCTTCCGAGGCGATCTGGTAGGTCTAGGGATAACCGTCTTGGTTGGGCTGGCCGAGCGGCGGGATCTGCGGAGGGTTGTGGGAGTGGCAGGAGGAGCCAGGCTGGGAGTCGGCTTCACGAACTCGAACTTGGGGGGTGCGGTGATCTTCTTGGGCGGGCTATCAGGAGTATTGGAGACAGAGATGTTGACGGGGTCGAGTAGAGCGCGAATCCAGGGCAGGATGCGATACTCCTCAGCCAGGGTAAGGGCGTGCTCAGGAGGAATCCAAACGTTGCCAGCAGTCTCCTCGGGGCTCGTAGTCGCGAGGGACTTGATGTACTTTCGTTCAGCCTCCTCCTCGGAAGCCTCGGCGTAAGGGAAGGTGGCCTTGAACATGCCGGTAGCAGATACGAAGCCGTCATGACTTCTCCGCATAAGGAAGTAGCTGTTAGGGCTCGACTTGAAGATACCAGAGACGATACCCTTGGGAAGGGGGGCGCGCAGGTGAGCGTAATCGAAGACGCCGAGGGCACCACTGTCGCCATCCGGAACGTTAACCATCTTGGCTGTCAGCTGGGTCTGGCCGAGTCGGCGACGCGAAACGAGGTCCTTGTCTGCGAGGGTGTGAGCAAAAGTCCACGGGGGGCGCGATCGACAGGGCATCCTACAAGGGGGCACATCGTCGAGCAATAGAGGATTGTGCTTGGTTGGCAGATGCCTCTCAACGGCAGGAGCTGTGGCCGAAGGCATTTTGAGGTGAGAATGGGATGCGCGCGCGTCGACGGAATTGGTGATTAAAGGCGAGTAGTTGGGGTAGTTGCGATGTGCGCGTCAGGGCAACCGAGGGGTGATTGCTCGGATGGCGTATGTCGGGAATCGGTCAGGGTTGATCGGAGGAGACGGGAAAGGACTAAAGGTGAATCGGCGCGTCAGTCTGAGCACCTTGTATGGTACGTTGGGCGCGCGAAAAAAGCGGCGATGGTGTCGCTTACGGGACTCGTTGGGAGCTGGCGAGACGTGACGGGTAGACCTGTCGCGTAAAATAGTTGCAGGGGTGGAGATGATGTCAATGAAAAGGATTAGAATTGGTTTGTATAGCAAGCAAACGGGAGCAGAGTCCCGGCGAAGGGTGAGAAAACTCAAAGGGCGACGGATGTGTCTCAAAAGGATGGGTGATGGAGGGAGAAAAAAAAGGGTAGACGGAGGAGAATGAGGAGATGGGCGCGAGACGAGAAGAGAAGAAGTGTGGATGGGCAGGCGCGCGCGCGCAAATTGGACCTGCTGGAGCAGCAACGACCGACGGGAAGGAGGAGCGATGGCAGCGGCAGCGGCAGCACCAGCGACAGTGGGTAGCACTTGCAGCAAGCACTTGCGCCAGCTGCTGCGATCGATAGCTCCGACAATGATTCGGGGGGCAGTGGGAGGGTCCAGCAGTCCTCTGTTCATTGGGTTAATTTGGGTGAAAAGGGTCCTAGCAGCAGTTGGGGGGCATAGGGGGCTCGCAAGGTGAATGGGCTGAAGCGTCCCGATGAAGAAGACACGAGCAAACGCGACATAGGAAGATACTTCCTTTCTTGATGTATTTTGCATGCGAAAACTATGTACTAGCCTACTGCACCTGCCTACCACCTTGGGAGACCACCTCCTCCCTCCCCCCCCTTGTGCTTTCCCCAGAGAGGGTGCATGCAAAACGGTAAGGCGCGCTTCGAGAAAAAAAGAAGAGAAAAAAGTCGTCCCCTGAGCAAACCAGGAGTGAAATCACCAGATGCGACGGTCCCCTTCTCTCCTTTCCCGTTGCGTGACCCCTGGCAAGACTGGTCTTTTCTTCCATTGGCAGGCCGCTGTGATCGTCTCGAAGGTTTCTCTGGTTGAGCACACGTTGCCTCAGTTTTAGGCTAGAGTCGTCGCAAAGTCGCAGAGCCGAACCTTTTCCTCTCTCATTCTCTGAGGCTCCAGTCGCAGACCTCTGCTGGTCCCTGCTTCTTGCTCAGCGCTCTCGCGAAATTCCCAACATTCTCGTCGCGTACGCGCAAAGCTCAGAGCATCCCGGGAACCGTTCGCAGCAAGAAGCGGGGGGAAGAGCCACAGTGCAAGGGGCTGTCGGTGGCTTCATCGCGGATATGAGGGTCACACGCCCAACATGGATTGTCCCTCTCCTTGCCGCACACTCTTCGTCGCAACCAGACGAGCAGCGGCCATCTCCAGGACTAAGCTTCGAGCAGTGAGGAGAGCCTCTCAGACCACAGGCGCGGGGGTTACCTTAGCACCCATAGCTACTAAATCGAGCTCATGAGGTAGGCTGCTGCAACGGGCCAACCACGTCACTCCAAGTCATCCAACTACCACGTTGCTGTCTGTCACCGTTGATGTGCGACCAACCGATCAGTGAATGACAAGGCGAAGGCACCCTCTCGGAAACAAAGGACGATCTAGCGATGCGGGTAAATGCCTGAAGCTCTCACCATACCCAGATCGGAGCTTCAAGGGGCCGGACACAGGGCCCAAATGGAGGCGGCGGCGCTGGCTGGGCAACGAACATGAGAAGCCAAGCCGTCATCTCTGTGTTGCTACCAATAGCTCCAGACTACAGAAATACTCCTTCTTGGGTGTCTATCTGGCAATTGCGGTCAGATGGCGATGACACGGATGATGATGCAGGCGAGAATGATTTACATCTCAGAGGCAGAGGGGATACGTAGCAGTTATGCAATGTGCATAAAATAGGCATGCATTCGTGATGCGTGGAGAGATAAGATACGAAGAGCCTCTCGGTCTGCATTCACAAGCTGCAGGTTCATGTCAACCACCAGAACACCCCCGCATCCTGGTGGCTGATGGATGGACTTCCGCAAGCCACATGGTTCTCCTCCTCCGCCATGCGTTGTTCATGTCTAGGAATTGTCAAGCTCATGCTCATGCTCATACTCAGGAACCCCAGGAACGGCGGCAGGTCGGCAGAATGTCAATGTCGGCACCGGCCTCCTGATTGCGGCTGGCCAGGCACCGGACTCGGTCGCAGACGGCACGGGAGCGAGCGAATTACCTGAGGACCCTGCCCCTCATGAGCTGCAGTCGTCCAGACCGCTCCTCCAAAGACCTTGGCCAATATCGACGAATGGCCCCCTCTGCCCCTCCACGCCGCATCGAGATTGGCCGTCAATGACACCCATGAGGGGCAGATTGCTACGCAGAAAGGTACTCTGTACCGTCCTGCAGTCTCAACGGCCATCATGGAGGGGCAGTGGCCAGATGTGCCTGTGTTGGGTATTGCCTCTTAACAAAACCTCCATCCAGACACCACCTACACCTAGGCCATGGATGCCGATGATACCAGAAGCAAGATGCGGCAAGCACGAAGGCAATCGTGATCCTCTTCTTCTCCTGTTTACGCAGCACACTACCACGCCTCAACACCTGCTGGCAGATGCAAACGAGGACCTATTCTGTGGACGGTATCCGTAGGTAGGTGGGAAAAGTGCCTGGTTTCGTGTGTGAAGTTCCATGCTGTTCCAGATGTCGGCCAATCAATGCAGGCCGAACCCCACCATCGCTTTCGGCCAATGGCAGAGCTCGTTTCGTCTAGTGTAGGCGGTCCTGGCTCCACAATCCACAGCACAGAGCCCCACATCCAGCGCCCACAGCCCGCCGGTTGGCCTGTCCGCGGCCAGTCCTTCAGGTCACTGCTGGGCCTGGGCCGGGAGCCGTGAGGGGCAACCTCAGCAAAAGCATTGGAGGAGGATGAGGAAGCGTCCAGGTCTAGCTGGTCGCTGAGGTGGTCTGGTCGACTGGACGCATCGAATGGAAGGAAGCGGTGACCTGCTTGCCGTAGCGTGCCACGCCTGACCCCCGAGTACCTGCCTCCGGGTTCCAGCCTCCAACCTCCAGCAAAGCTACTACCTTGCCTTGCCTTGCCTTGCCGTGCCTTGCCTGCCTTACCTTAACTCATCAACCGACCCTGAACCTAAACTTCTCCTCCAGAGTGAACATCGTCACAGATCTCTCATCTCAGCTTACGCACCGCCTTTCTCTCTGCTGCTGCTGCCGTTGTTCGATATCCAGAGCCTCTTCCAGCACCGCCAATACCCAACACATTCAACTCTCTCATCCAAAGCTCTCACCGATACCCCACCATTAAGATGGCTTCCCACGAGCAAGAGGACACCATGCCTGAGGAGACTCAGGGCTACAAGCTCTCCCAGCCCAAGCAGAGTCTCGCTGAATACCAGAAGATGGGTGAGTCCTGATTCCCTTTCAGTATGATTTGTGTCGTGTCTTTATCTCCATTGTCTGCCTTTACCTTTGCCACATCATGCTCTGAGTGGACGACACAGCTGGGGATGGGTCCTTTGTGTGTGCCCCTCACCTCACCTCTGCACCTTTGTTAGAGATCGGTGTGTGCCAGAAGAGAGCTCCCAGAGCTCCTCACTCACCTCGGTGACAGCAAGTGCTCATGCTATTCAGGCACTGAATACGTGCAAAACACCATCATGAGCTCCAAGTTGGGCAAGACCACCCAGGACAGGAGCTCCTCCTGCCTGTCCAGCTACTGCCAGCACCTCACCACACATCCTTCACCATCACATCACTCCCATCAAACCTGCTTCTCATCACCAGTGGCCTCCTTCACCTTTGTGTTTGGGTAGTTGCTGTACTGCACAAAAAACAAAACACAAAAACACAAGCAATATCAACGCGATATGGAGAGACTGTACGAGGGTATGCGCCAGGTTATGCGGCGCCAAAACCGCCATAACGCCTTGCAGCATCGCAACTCCATTGAAGTGCCTCCGGCGCCCCTCAACACCCCATCTGAGTCTCGCGCCCAGTCTCCAGCCCTTGCTGCAGCTGGTGGTGGTATATCAGAGCTTGCCTCCTTGGAAAGCCAACTTCACCGAGCCAGAGCCCTCTCACGACCTGTGCCCCCCAATCCTCCCAACTCCCCCAAATCCCAGCCGCAGCAGCAACGGCAAGACCCAGCCCTCATCCGGGACTTCTACACCTCACCCAACGCAGTGCTAGCAGCTCATGGAGTCAATGTTGATACATACGAGCTTGGAGACTTTGACCAAGAAGATGGAGAAATCACCCCGACTAACGCGGCAACAGACCAGAACGATGAGTCTCTCCAGCGCTACAAGGAGTCCCTCGGCCTCGGCGGCGGCAAGGACCTCTCTGACCCCAGCGATCCCCGTGTCTGCATCATCCTCTCCCTGACCATGGAGTCCCCCGGCCGCGAACCCGTCACCATCGACCTGTCCGCCCCCGGCTCCGAAGCCAGCCTGAAGGACAAACCCTTCAAGATCAAGGAGGGTGCCAAGTTCACCATGGTTGCCACCTTCAAAGTCCAGCACGAGATTCTCAGCGGTCTCCAGTACGTCCAGGTCGTCAAGCGTAAGGGAATCAAGGTCAGCAAGGACTCTGAGATGCTGGTAAGTTTTCCCTCCCCGTTCACGAGCGGCTCTGATTGATGATGACTGACCCCCCTCGCAGGGTAGCTATGCTCCCAACACCGACAAGCAGACCACCTACACCAAGCGCTGTAGGCTTCCCCCTCCTTAACGGCTCACTTTTGTTTTTGAACCCAGTTGGCTGACAATCCATAGTCCAAGAGGAGGACGCCCCCTCCGGCATGCTCGCCCGTGGCCACTACAACGCCATCTCCAGCTTCGTCGACGACGACAAGAAGACCCATTTGACTTTCGAGTGGTCTTTCGACATCGCCAAGGACTGGTAGACGGGATGAGGCATCCTGATTCGCTCATTTTCACTCTCCTACTCGAACGTTGATGAAAGGGGCAGCAAGTCTTGTCTCGCCCAGCCATGGCCACGGCCCCGCGACGGTCTTGAGAATGCCGTGTCGAGTTCGAAGAAGCGACGATGATTTTAGAGACCGTGTTCAGCGAGCTGGATGATCCATCCGTCTGCGCAGGCGACTACTCCCCAGGACCTGCCATCTGTTCCAACCTGGGGTACCTGGGAGGACGGAGGCCCTCCCTCCCCATCACTCACTCAAGTTACAAATGCAAAAGAAAAAAACAAAGACATACACACAACGCGCCAATGTCCTTTCACTAGGAGAGAAAAACAACACACATGCAACCTTCCAGGGGGGATGGACGGATGGGAAAGTTGCTAAATTTTTGCTTCCACCTTATACAGGTCTGGCACACATGAAGTCACGAATCACACAAAAGATTGGTCGGTAGATGGCAGATAGTTCCAGTCTCATCAGCTTGGGATCCTAACTTGTTTCCGAGCGGAATACAAATCCATTGGATCGTCATCATATCATTGTGTCCCTCTTCTTCTATGTGTCTAGCCCCTTTTGGCTTGTCAAAAAGACAGGTCTAGCAACTAACCAGCTGTATGTGTATGTCTTTCTGACGTGGGGTCGAGTGAGTCTTTGTCACAAGGCCGTTGTGCTATATCGTCATGGTTCATTGGAAGTTTACGTGTGCTTCCCAAGGCAGCTACCACCGTTGGTTGGTGGTGGTGATGGTGGTGGTCCTGTGCGACAATCCAATCGTGTTGTTGCCGTCTTCCACCTTGGAGGCTTGTGGTACTACTACAGGAAGTAGTCAGGCAGCGAGTTTCCATCTGCCTGCTTCTCTCCGCCAGGCTGCATGTCCTTGTGCTGGTCGTTCTCTGGAGCCGCCGCAAAGACGTTGAAGAACCTCTCGCCCGTGTCGCTAACCTCCAGTACACTAGCCATATTGCCACACCTGTAGCAGTAGTTGGGCGCGCTCCAGACCGTGCTCAGCCGGTCATCGTACAGGACCTGGAAGCCCTCCTGACACAGCTGGTGGGCCCTGAGGATGTGATCCATGTTGTTTACCGCCAGGAACTTCTTGACTACTTGCGCGCCAAAGGTGTAGCCTGCCCCGCGGGGGCTGAGGGAAAACTCGTCTCGCTCGGGGTCTGGATCGGACCATACAAGGTCAGCCATGGGGCCTTCGTGTGGAATCTCGCGGAAGCGGTCGATGATGACGATTTGGTCGATCGAGTGGATGGACGGGGATAGGCCTGTACGCAACAATAAGTCAGCATGCTGAAGCCATGGAGTAGGCGGTCGAGTTATGGGGACACATACCGCCATGGACACAAAAGATCTTGTCGTTGATGACGACACTCAGGGTCAGGAAGTCAAACATGTCGGTAAAATAGTGCCATACATTGGCATTGCCGTATTTCCTGGAGCACTCGGTGTAGAAGCCGTATGATTGGGTGACGCCGCGAGATTCATGGTTGCCTCGGATCAAATGAACGCGATTGGGGTATCGAAGTTTCAAGCACACAAGCAAAGAAATGGTCTCGACGCTGAACATGCCACGGTCGACGTAGTCTCCTGAAGGGGGGCAGGGACTGTCAGTCGTACTCTTGACCAATACTTTTGCCGATTTTCTTCCAAGTCGTAACACAAGACTCACCTAGGAACAGATAGTTGGTGTCTGGGCACCATCCGCCAATCTTGAATATTTCAATCAGGTCGTAGAACTGGCCGTGGATATCGCCGACGACGGTAACGGGGGCGCGGACGTGAACGACGTTGCTCTCGCGCATGAGCAGCTCCTTGGTCTTGGCGCATATGGCCTCGATGACGGACTCGGCGAGGAGCTCCCTCTTGTATAAGCGCGAGATACACTCGTCGAGGTCGACGGAAGCTATTGTGACGCGACGATAGTCAGCCGCGGGTGGTTCCTCGTGACCGGGCATGCATGACGCAGCCAGGTGGTCGGAGGCTTACCTGGAAGACCGGGCATCGCGATGGTATGTTATGCGATAGGTATTGCAAGGGCGTCAACGTCGCTAGGGGAGGAAAGGATGTTGAAAAGTTGTCGCTACCAAGCGAGCAAGTGTTGGGTGCGGGTGCGGTACGGGTGCAGCAGCGAAGGCCGCTCACGAAGCGGGTCGGCGGTGACCACTTCTACTCCAGGCGCGGGCAATGTGTGGTGAGAGGCTTCGTGGTTGTGTGAACATGATCGAGAAGGACGAGTCTTTACATGGACAGAGGTGCGCGGCGGCGGCGGCGTCGACGAGGGGCGGTTGCGTTGTGGGCGGTTCGAGGTGGACGGCGGCGGGGGGTATATACGTAGACGCGGGGGATGGGTTGCCCACGATGCCTGTCGTCCGTCTCGTCAAACCTTGGACGGTGGTCTCGTCAGTGGTCCACGCGAGGAGAAGGGAGCGACGAAAAGGAGGGCGCGTTTACGAGGAGGAGGATGGCCGCGGGAGAAAACGAGGTTGTCGTGACTGGTCGGTGTCCCTGACTTTTTTTTTTCCCCCGTTGGTCTTTAGACGGGCGACAGCAGCGGCTGCAGAAGCAAGGACGTCATGCTGTGAAAGACGGGCAACCATGCAATTCAATCCACCATCTCAAATTGGCAGCAGAGGGCAGGCAGCTTGGGAGCTCGGACCTGGCTGAGAAATGCGAATCCAGACGAAGGGGAACAGCCCGTACCTGAGTTGACCTGAGTATCGCTTACGTACACCCGGCATTATTAGGGGCCATGTCCGCTGCAAGCCCCTGGCAGAAGACGCTGAGGAATTTCTTGGCCAGGGAAGCCTGGCTTCAAACGTCACCTCAGTCACCTGCCAGTCCTTCCATCCATTTGGTGCAATCAGATGCTGGAACGCAGGATTGGCCCGGGGCATAATTATAAAGAAGCGTCCATCCCCCCTCCACTTCCCTCTCCCTCAACGCAGCCGCCTGCCCTCGTTCTCCTTCTCTCTCGCACACTCTCTACCCTTGTCAACCTCTGTCGCCTGGATTCGCGCCCGTGTTATTGTTGCCATTGTCGTCGCCAACAGCAGAGCGAAAACTGCCCCGGTTTGATCAGCTGGTCCCGACAAGCGTTTTCGCCCGCGTCTGCTACGTCTGCATCTGTGTCTGCTGAGGGCGGATTTGCGGTCACCTTTCCTTGCTTTTCCCCTCGTCCCGAGCACCACACTATCCATATCTGCCGCAAAGCATCGCGTTGCGTACGGCTGCCAACGATCTTGGCTCCCAGGGAAATCACAGCACCTGGCATCGGCAGAATCTCATATCTGCCGTGGATTGGAAAACATTGCTCACTATTACGTTTCCTTTGTCTTTGCTCCCAGCTTCAACCTCCCGGATCGTCTTCATGTCCTCTGCCCCTGCTACAGCTGCGAACTGTCGCGCGACGCTGAGCACGCGTTTCCTTTTCAGGGTCCAGACTGGTCTAGAAATATCTACATCTGTTTCATCATCCTGCTCATGAGATCGAGGAAGCTGTCATCGCAGCCGCGGGCTAGCCTGACATGCCTGCGCTCGAACGCGACGCGGCATCCAAATAGTCTCGCTTTCCATCTTTCTAGTTTTCATAGTGCCGTCCTGCTCCCAAATTGCTCTCCAGGCACCGTGTTCTGCCCTTTCATCCAATGCGACAGATGTTATGCCTTACTCTGTGCTTGGCCATTACCCGAGATCTCTCTCACGGAGTCTGCTACTGCTACTAGCAAGACAAGCCCTGTCGCGCTGATGGCTGGCTACATATGCATGATAGAGACATACCTTCGCCAGCAGCCTGTCACCTGAATGGTTCTGTCCGGGTGCCTGTCATACCACCCGGGGATGGGGCTGACGGCAACCGTGGGAAGACAAGGCCATATACTTCCTCCCTGGCCGTGTCACTACTGTATCTTCCCGCCGCCCGCCCATCTTGCTGTGTCAGATTGAGCGCTGCGTGCGACAAAGGCACCTATCTGACTGGACTGGCTGCCTTGAGCGATGGAAAAAGGAAGCATGACCGGGCCGATGTATTTCCGGTTCGCTCCTTTCAGCCCGCTCAGCCCAGCCTTTCCCTCAGGTTGCCTCGGAAGCTGTTGCCGCTGGGCGGTGGTGGGTGGTGCGGCGCTGTGCCTCACCGGATAGGTACCCAGCCCCACTTTGCGCCTGAGCCTGGGCGCGCAACCTTGAACTTTGGTCAACTTCGTCGCGCTTCTCCTGTGCCCTCATCCTTGTATCGCATCGCCATGCCATCGCGTGTGTGATATCGCGGCTCTCTACCACTCGTCTGGCTCTCGCGACTGCATGAGTGAGGTCATCGCTGGACTGAGTCTGCCGCGCCTGCTCGTCACCATAGACCATTGAGGAGGGACCGTCTGCCATGAGGTGATGCGCCGTCGCAGTCAGCACCAGCGCATTCCCTCGACTACACCTCTGAATGGCCTCATCCCACCCTCTCGACGTATATTAACTTGGTGCTGAGCTCTACGAGACATCCCTTTTTGGAAATAGCCTCTCATACGCACAACCTTACAGACTTCAACCATAAGTTCTCGGCCCTCTGATCATAACTGGTCTACGTTACCTATCGCGGCACCGATCGAGGTTGGCTTCCCCCCTCCAAAAAGTTGTTGCTGACTTCATCCTCACCGTTCCAAGCGCTAGACTCACTCGATTTCTGGAACATACGCCAATCGTGCTGAAGCACCTGCTCACGCGTTCTCAGTCGGCACCTCAGTTGGGCGCATTGTTGTGTCTTGGGTGCGACTGTCTTTGTTTTTGGAGGCATAGCAGAGTCGTGACTCAGTTTCTGTCTCTGGAGTCGAATTCTGCGTTGTGTTCTACAGAGAGTTTTGAACATAAATCATCCTTCATCATCAACTAAGGCCTCAGTGGCCCTCGCCGGCACGCCACTCGACACCCATCCGACGAGGCTTCATCAGCAATGGCAGACTTCGCGCCAGGTATGGGACCAGCTACGAAAGAGCCCAGCTGCATTAACTGTGGCGGCGTTGGACATTGGGCCGTCGCGTGTCCCGAACCCGTCAGAGCCAAGCCAGCGTACGTTCATCAATCGGTCCATACTGCGCCGTAACTGCTCGGGCAAAGACTGACTCAAAGACAGGGGATTGACCCGCAAGCCCTCGACCGGCCATGACCACGGCCGAGGCAGCGATGCCCAGCACGGCGGCCGAAGATCGGGTCCGGTGGTCACAAAGTATGCTCCACCCGGCGGCAATCCGATCGTCACTCGCTACGCACCCCCGCCCAGCCAACCCCATGCTACGGCTCCTCCGTATCCCGGTCCCCCGCAGCCATACCCGTCTTATCCACCTCCCCCGGGTGGCTATGCACCTCCCCCACCCCCGAGCAGCTATCCCAGCTACTCTCAGTATGCATCGCCGCCCCCTCCACCTCCACCGCCATCTGCTTCCTATCCACCACCGCCTGGCCCTCCCGGCCCTCCAGGACCTCCTGCGCCGTTCCAGTATGGAGCTTCTGGGCAGTATGGGGCTCCTCCTCTCCCGGGACCTCCAGGGCCGCCTCGGCCTCCTCCTCCGTCTTATCAGCCGCCTAGTTATCCTCCTGGCTCGGCGTACCCCCCTTACGCACCCCCTGGATATCAGAGCAGTCCTCCGCCACCTCCGGGCGGCCAGTACCCTCCGCCGGGTGGAAGCTACTCCTCCTCCAACTATGGGCCTCCTCCTCCTCAACCGCCCTACAGATCTCAGCCACCTCCCCCTCCTCCGCCATACGCCCAGCCCTACGCGCCTCCTGATCGTGGATACGGACCATCGCCGCCTCTGCCCGTCCCTCCTAGGGGTCCTCCATTACCACACGGGCTGCCACCCATTCCCCCCACGCCTCAAAGAAACCACCCGCCACGGGATCGAAACAACCAGAATCGCCATGGAAAAATCAACCGCCAGGACCGCCGACAAGATCGTGGTCGTCGCAATAAGCATAACAACCAATCCAAAAGGGACCCATCGCAGTCTCAGCCAAAGCATGGCGCCAAAGACGCCACCAGGGAAGGCAACAACAATAACAACTCTGAAGTGGCCGAGCCAACCCCAACACCAAAGGCTGACCATGCGAAACCCGCAATCACTGCCAGCGATACGCCAGAAAGCCGGCATGCACCCACGGTGTCAGAGCATGGCGTCGACGAGGAAGACGACTGGAAGTGGGAAGAAGAAATGATATTCAAAGAACCAAACAAAACACACCAGCCAGACCCCATCGCCAAACCTCTCCCCGGGCCGTATGAGTATCATGATAACATCATGCTCCCTCCGACTTGGAATGCGACGTGTGTCCTTTCCGAATTTGTGAAAGAGAACAATCTGGAAGAGTTTTCGCGGCCGATTCGAGAGACCGAGTACTTCGCCGCCCTCAGGCACGACCCGGTGTTTTGGAAGCCAGCGCCTGACGCCGGAAAGCTCAAGAAACCCGAAGTCAGAGAACGTATCAGCACGTTCAAATCGTCACGCCTTCCAGGATTTCCGTCCCTGCCGCCAAAGCCGCCGACCCCGGAGAATCGAGACCATCGACATCTGAACGACCGCAAGCGCGCCTGGGATGACTCCCCGTATAAACAGTCCCGTGGAGGAGGTACGCATGACAGTGACTCTCAGCAGAGCCGCTACAAGAGGCAGAAGGGCGAGGGACAGGGAGCATACGAGAATGCGTCGCCTCACAACCGACGAGGACGGGAAGACAGCAGAACAATCGACCGGTACCGAAGCCAAAGATCAGAGCGTACGGAGCATGAATCCAGCGATACCCATCTCAATTCTGTGGACAGCAGAGAGGCTGGGTCTGCCGTGCGCGAAAGAGAAGGGTACGTTGCCCGCCAGGATTCGGGCTACTACAGCTCTCGCCAAGTGCGTGGGCGACAAGAGTCCTCCAACGGCTTCCATGACCGGAGGCCGACAACTCCAACATTTCCTGGGACACCCGACAGCCGTCCACCCAGCAGGCAAGGATCTCACCATTCGTGGCGCCGGGGATCTCATAGCAGTCACGCCGACTCGCGCCCGGCATCCAGACAATCCATGGCTTCGGGCGCCTCTCCTGGCGGCGAAGATTCAGACTTGGATGACCTTGAGGCCGAACTCTTGGGAATCTCGACGAAGACGAAGGGCGGAAAGGAAGGCAAACAAGGTGATGGTGGTGCGTTCAAGATTCGCAAGAAAGTCCCCAAAGTCGACTCTGCATACAGGTACGTCAAGTTCAAAATCTACTTTACGTAACATCAGCTGACCAGGTACATAGCCGGCGATGGTGATATTCACTATAACCCCCTTTTATTCATCATCATAGTCATGGGCATGGGTTGCAAATCATGCCAAAGTAACAGTACCGTGGGCGGTGTCAGGGTGGCAGTACCTGCACCAATTTCTTACAACTATTCACAAGCTACATTGAACGCGGGGATTCTGCCTTAATATTTGTTAATACAACGGCGTATCATCAAGCCCGGCGTTGGGATGGCCTCCTCTCGGCGGCCGAAGGAAAAGCACCTCGGATCAGGAACAGTGTGTCGTCGTCGTCGTGAGTGTATAGAGACTTCGTTGGATGAAGTTGACGACGACGACGCCTCGCATTAGACCTCTTCGCATTGTCCGAAGATGGCATGCGAATGGCCAGTTCAAAATCAAATTTGCGATTCATGATTTGAAATGTTTCCTCCTCTGTGATTCGCTAGGCGTGTTTAGTTTCGCCTCGCCTGACACAAGTCCGGTGTCAAGTTGCTGGTGTGGCCGAGAAGAAGGGATAAGGCCTGAGCAATGGCTCGCTCCCTTCACTTCGGACGAGGCAGAGCAGGCGAACCTCGGATAAGTGGCCACACTTCAACCACGCGCGGATTTCTATCAGCGTGGCCGAGGCTGGATGGTAGCCTGGGCCACGTCTTTGCCATCAAAAACAAGCTTAAGCGATGGATCCGTTTCCGTCCGATAGGGGCGCGGGGAAGTTGACGGCGGTTGGTAGCCGTCGGTTCGCCAGTCGTTGTTGCTGGTACAAACACCCAGACTGACAGTGGTCAGTTCCTGTTTTCGATTGGTAAGTTGTGGGAATACTGTAATTGCTCGAGTACGCCCCTAACTCTCTCGTTCTCACGTTTTCGTGTTCATGATGGGTAGGATTGTCATGTACTTGAGTAAATACGTACAAAGTCTGTTCATTAGAATCAACATCAAGAAATATGCTGCTTCAGTCAAGTCACACGATGTCAGGCACAGAATGTAGTTTCAAACTCCGACTGGCGTCAATTGCTTATGGAAAAGTGACGACCTAATAAGAAAAGTATGTAGGATACAAAATAAAGAATGGCCGTTTCCAAAGCTCTATACCCAAGTCTGGAATTCCATCGCAGCTCCGTGGGAGTCCCTGACTCCCTGCGTGCTGGATTAAAATCCCCCAAACTCCCAGGCTTGACACCAAAACGCGAGGATCTCTCAAAAACCCACACAAAATAAAGAAGTGAAGATTTCTCGCTTATGCGCGGTTGTTGAGCTCCATGCGCTTCTTGATGCGGTAGGCGATGGCGCGCTTGCGGCCGGCGGCGGTCTGGGTGAAGGCAACAGAGCCACCGAAGGGGCCGGCGGCAGCGCCGTTGCGGACACGGGCAACGCAGACGCCAGAGGCCATGCCGACCTTGCCGTCGCAGGTCATGCCAGCGGGCATCTGGACCTTGACGGGGAAGTCGGTGTTGGTGGCGAGGGACAGACCCTGAATGCCGAGTCCCGGAACGTCCTGGGTGACCTGAGCGCTCTGGAAAGCAGACTCCTGGGTACCTCCGGAGGTACCGTCGACATCGGCGGTCAGGGGGCCGGCGCCGTCCTGGTTGATCTGGCGGAAGGTCATAGTGATGGTACCGTCATCGGCGCAAGTGGGCATGCCTTGGGCAGCACCCATGCCGGCGGTGGCGGCGACGCGAGCCTCGGGGGGGCCGTTCTGCTTGTTGCCCTTGTTCTTGCCACCACCACCGAAGAGACCTGCGAGACCCTGGCGGACGTGTAGCTCGGCACGCTTGGCGGCGTTGTTGGGGATGTTGTCCTCGACACCGGTTCCGGAGGCGGCACCGTTGTTCTTGGGGGCGGCGGCACCACCCATGAAGTTGTTGATCATGACCTCGGCGGAGATGGGGCCGTTACCCTGAGTGCGGCCAAGAGGGCCGACCTCGCCGGAGGAGATCTCGCGGTCGCGGATGATGGCGGTATCGGCCTGGGAGCCGCAGCCGTTGGAAGAGCAGTCACGGGGAGTGCCGTCGGCGACTTTGATGGTTTTGTTAGAATCGAAAATCCCAAAGAAAGCCGACGAACCAGTCGAAGAAAAGACTTACCGGACAGACCGGGCATGGTAACACCGTTGGCGCCATCCATGGACACAACAAGGCCGTGGGCCGAGACGGAGGCGGCCAGAGCGGCGACAACAAGCGATTGGGAGCGCATCTTGATGAGTGAAAGTGGCGAGCTGGAGGAAACTTAGGAGTCGGAGGAGTTTTAGATAATTAGAGAATGCGTTAATAAAAAGCCACCGGGGCTAAATTGTGAAGAGAAGGGAAGATGAGAAGAGAAGGCTTGCTTTCTTAATGCTGCGTGATGAGAGAAGACAGAAAGGTTAGATTCGATGGTGTGGACGGGAGAGTTATATAGAAGAGATCTGGATGGTGGCCCTTGGCATTCCATATTTCCTCATGGCCAGGGGGACGAGATTTGACAAATTCCTAGGTGTGGGATGAGATGGGATGGATTTGGGAGGTTCGGAATCAGATCGTTCCATGCTGTTTGGTAGCAAGGGCAGAGCAGGCGAGTAGCAGCTCGTTGATGCCCATGGTCTGTTCTCAGCTGAACCGCGTTCGCCTCTCCCACTCACACACACGCACTCACTCTCTGCTGTGTGTGCGAGACAGAGAGAGAGAGAGAGACAGACTGAGAAGAGAAACCAAACCAACCTCCTAACGCCGCCGCCGCCGCAGCAGCAGCCCGCCCGCACACACCCCCTAGTCGGCCTACCTTGCGTCCCCGATGCTACCTTGCACCTTGCAAACAATTGTCAGGGTCAGTGTGCCCCGTGTGGCTAGGACCTTGGGGAAGGGTGGATGGGGAGGGAGGAACAAGATGGCCGTCAGTCAAAGTCAACCTCAAGCAAAGCTCGGTATCGCGTCAAATCTAGTGGCACAGGCATGGGGCACAGGGGCGTGGACGAGAGAAAACGAGGGAAGACGGGGGCGTGTAGAAGCAGAGCTGAGATGGGTTTGGTTGAACCTCTGTGTGTGAGGAATTGAAATCGCTTGTCGAGGGTTCTCTTGCCGCGCAAGTTGACGGGCTCACATTGAGACGACGAGACCGGGCAGAGACAGAGACAGCGGCCCCGGCAACGTCGGAGAAGAGTCAACTGGATACCCAGACGATGATGCGTCGTGGGGGATGGAAAACGAGGTTGAAGCTGCCAAGATGCGGCTCTGAGCAAATCGCATCTAAGGCGCTGGAGTAGGCGCCCACAGAAGAGAGGCGAGGGAGCACCCGTGAATCCACCCGCCCACTAGATCCGGGCTACTGCGCCTCATAGTACATGGCTGCTATGCAAGAGTACGTAAGGCAAGGTACGTGAGGTACGTCGGAATGATTTGAGTGATGTGCGGCAGGGCAGGGCAGGCAGGGCAGCACGACAGGGTAGACAGGGCGGTGGGCGGTTGCGAAGCGGTCGCGATGTGCGGCCGGGGTTCAAGCTCGAGAGCGACGTGGTGGCCGTGTGTCGAAGGGATGTGCGGTTAGGTTCACAGCTGCATGAAGCTTGGCGAATCTTTGCTCGTGAATCTGTTTCAGTGGAGTCTTGGCGGCGTTCAACGACCGTGCTGTGCCTGGTGCCTGTGCCTGTTGCTATGAGTGAGTGTGTGTATGTATGTGGATGATTTGAGTGAGTGTGGGCAGAAGAGAGTTGCAGTAGTCAGGAACCTGGGCATAGAGTTACTGGTAGTCAGGAACGGGCAACGTGGGTTTGGAGTAGTCAGCCACCGTCTTGGGGATGAAGAAGCGGCTATTCGAGATCCGATTGGACCGTCAGTCGGGAACATGATGCAGGCTTCTTACGGCAGCCAAGAAGTTTACGGTTTCGACGATCCGACTGGGATGGTGAGCAGATCTGGGGCATCTACTATGCAGTACCGCAGTGCACCATACAAATATTCCCGTGGTGATGCCCACAGGGTCTACGGATACACCAGCACTGAGATTGCCGTATCGCAAGAGGCTAAGCCTTTTCTTGGCCCCCGTATTTCTCCTGGCGAGAGTCTTGGTAGTCGGAGCTGTGTGACGGTGAGCCCGCAACGCCTTGGGAATCGGATCTACGCCGGGGCTGGAAACGCTGGTCCACGTTTTGGAGTCAGGAAACGCGGTCGTTCTCCGTACGGGGTACGGAGCAACTCGGTCGCGGGAGGCGAAGCGCTGCCCAAGGCCATGCGAGGTGGCGCCAGCGGTTTTGGCCATGTTTAGTCTGTGGATCATGATTCAACGTCGTACATGAAGCTGAACCTCTGGAAGATCATCTCCTAGTGTTTCCCCCTTCTTCCACGACGGCGGCGAGGGATGATCACCCGACGATGTGCGATGTGAGGTTCGGCTCGGGGAGGGTTCCCTTCGGCGCGGTGAAGGGTTCTATAGCGCGGGGAGGTGTGGTATAACCTTATGACGAGCCTTTCAGCCGTTAGTCGCGGCGATATGTGGCATCGTGGCCGACATCAAGCGACAGTAGGTTATCTGCTGGCATGCCGACAGGTCGGTAGAGTTCAGAGTTCAGAGTTGATCGAGCCCAACGCCGGCTCCCGAGTGAGCAGAAGGGCGCTCGGGGCAGGAAACAGAAGGCGGTAGACGCGCGATGGAAGGCTTCTAGCGGGCCTGGGAGGCGTGTACGAAGGGTGTGGCCGTTATCATTGTCACCTTTGGTCGTTGTGGCTGTCACCCTCCCTCCCCCTCTGACGATGGTGAAGGGCAAAGACGGAACGGGAGCGCCAGAGACGACGCGGGACCTGATGTCAATGGAACGCAACGAAAGCGACCCTGATCCGAGGACCGGCCGTGTGACCAGAAGCCAGTGCGGCGCTTGCCAGTGCAGTGAGGTGCTCGAGCTGACGAAGCGGCGAGGCAGCTTCAGGCTAGAACAAGCTGTTGAGAAACTGCCCGACATGAAGTGGATTCGGAGATTTAGTGTAGAATATGGAAGCCAGGAAGGCAGAGATAGAGAGAGATGCATGGATCGCCAGCAAGGCCACCAGGGGAAAGGGGAACCACCAGGGTCAGGGTACCTTACCATGTACCTACCTAGGTAATCTCATGTACGTACCGAGACACCCCTGACAAGAAGTTGAAACGGGACCCAAAATAGCGTCAAAGCTTGGGCAGGGCACTTTTAAGCTCAGCTCGTCGTGTGGGTTTCCGACGCAGCGGGTAGGCAGCCCACCACCTTTACCCACCTCATTCACCGTCACTTCACCTTCACCTCATCACAGCCACCAACCATCGCCGTCATCGTTCTTCTCCTCGACAGGGAACCTTCCTTTAGGTTGTCAAGGCAGTCTGGGTAAGGTAGGCATGGCATGGCATGCTTATTTGTGTGTGCACTGCTCTGCTCTGCTCTGCATGGCTTGCCCCTTTCTCTCTCGTTTTCGCCTTGCCAGACAGAACGTGAAGAGTGAGATAGTATGTGTGTACTATGGTAGCCATAGAGATGTAGCACACCCTTTCGCCTCTCTGCCAATTCACCTCACCCATCCACTTACTTCCAAGCAGCGACATGGTGGCTGCCATACATCGCCTTACCTGACATTACCTTACATGCTGCCGTCGTGCCTTACCTTACCTTGCCTTAGTCCACCTACTAACTGCTTGGTATTGCCCGCCCGCCTCCCTCCCTCCCGACTAATGCAGGCACAATGCTGCCAAAATGTCATCCCGCAACCTTATCCTCTGCCTCGTTACCTTGTCCAATACTCTTCCAAATTACCTTTGCTTCACACTGTTACTACACTCTTGCTTTTCCTCGCTTTCAGACACGGGCTACTTTACGCCCCGTCCATCGACCCGAAATGCTTGACCCATTGTCCAATTCGAGCCAAGGCCAGCTTACCCGTTGTGGTAATCTCGCTTTCGTCTCTTCCGCGTCTAGTGGTTGCTTCACTTTATGCCTCCCCAAGTTCCTCTCAACAATATCAAATCCCAACTTCCATCTTTCGTTTCGAGCACAGCTTCTTGCCGCCTGCTACCTTACCCTGACCTATTACTTGTTGCCTGCCAGCAAGTCTCTCAGGCTCAGGCCCTGCACTCGGGTGGCTGACATGACATGTGGCTCCCGTTCGCTCTGACATGCCACCGGCAAGGTCTTGCGAAGTACACGCGCACTCTCGGGCCTCTTCTGTGACAAGCCTGGTACACCTGGGCAGCAAGTCTGCCACCCAAAACCAAAATTCCAGAGACGGGATGTCTGTCTCGACCACTCATCCATCGTGACGTCGGCTTCTTTTCTCACACCCGCGACACAGCTCTCACACGCCCTCCGTTCATGGTCTCAACTTGCTCGTACAACCGCCAGCTGAATCTCGCAACTCGTTTAAACCGGTGCAAACGTTTCCCCGACCGCTTGCATATCATACTGCAAATCTATCGCGATCCGTCCGATTCACCCAAATCTGTTTCTCCTGTCTCTGCGCGGATCGACTTCCTGCCGTCCCCCCAAGGAGCTCCCGGACTTGCCCATCACACCCTCCATCATGGCACCGACCTGGGGTATCGTGGTCCCCTACGAAATCGCCAAGGCCCTCACCTTGTCTTTCCAACACTCAAAGTCATCTTACCTCGTTCACAGAGCAGGGCGTTACGTCCTGCCACGTCTGTCACCAAGGCCCCGGGCCAATCACCGGGATAGCCCGCGTTTGCTCAAGGGGCCTGACTAGGAGGGCTGTGCAGAAAGAACAAGACAATTCCAATTCTTTACTTCTGCCAAATAACCTACACAGTGGTCCCCGGTCGACGCCCATCTTTTTTGCTTCCAACCCTATTTGCCCCAAACGCTGCCACGTCTGGCCTTCATCCCGTATGACCACCGGCCTCCCGGTGGTGGAAACCTGTCGACGAATGCCCGCGTCCTCAAGACGAGATGGCCGGTTTCCCAACCATTGGACTGGCGCGTTGGACAAATGACATCCCTACCGGCCTTCCCAGCCGTTTGATGATTTGATCGACTCTTGCGCAAATCATGTTGCTCAGTTCAAGGTGTCCACTCGCAGCTTCTTGCAGCCGATAATCCTTCACCTTCAAATATGGTTTTGTCGCTTGTCATCCGGCGGCAATCCGACCAAACAAACAGCAACTTTGCACATTTTCGGCTTTAGACTGAATTTGACAGGCGTCATTTGTATGTTTTCCTTCGGAGGAATACCGAGCCTGATGCCTCCGGACAGACCGAATCGGCCGGGCGAATTATCGTTGATCACAACTCCTCCGCCCGATTATGCTTAACTGTCCCCAGACATGACAAAAACAAAGCGGGCTGGACGTTCGACGCCATAGCGGAGCAATTTGTGAACTTGAATTCCAGGAAGACCGGTTCAGATGACCCTTCGAGTAAGGGGCAAGCTCGTGCAACGTTCATTGATCGGCCATTCCTCGGATGAGCTTGCTTGCGGTAGGAGTCTTTCCATCCGGCGGTTTCTGAGACGATGACTGGATGGGTGGTTCCTGGGCAGCCGCTATTTCTGGTTCCGGTTCTTGATGTGGTCTAGACTGTTGCCTACTCGCAGACGTGCCGTTGGGATTGGTTTCCTCTGAACCGTCCATGTCACCTCGACTATCTCCATCTGTACTCACTCCTTCTCATACATGACTGCCGTTTGGTCTGATACTGCAAAAATTTGAAGATGAGAAATGGCAATCTCGTTGCCGGTGTTTGCAACTGTGGTTTTGCGTTTCTTCCCCTTCGTCTTGACTGTTGTCCATTCGATTACACACTCGGTTCAGGGGTCTGCGGGAGTTCGTCGGGTAGTTTCCTGTTGCCTTTTTCAGCTGGCGCCTAGCGACCGAATACGAACACATCAAACCCAGCAGTCTCCTGACGAGAGCGTCAAGTCTAACTCTGAAGTTGAGAGCGGGCGCCAAGTCCTGCTCCCCAGAAGCAAAACTACCACCCTTTCCCGCAATCTGCGACTCTTTTTGGATCATCTACAGGAACCCCCATCTCGCGATTTGCAAAGTAAGAGCATTTGAGCATTGTCGTGGTCAATCTCACGAAAGCGAGAACAGGAGGACTATGCTTCTTTTTCCGCGGCTTCCACGCAAACGTGCAACAAGGTTCATTTGAGTGAAACGAACGCTTGTTATTCCACACTGACCGGAGAAGCGACTCTAGATCCCCAGGCGGTCCTCCGGTTTCATCCCGTTGTGCCTCGGGATGATCATCAACTGACTAGACGCCAAAACCGGACCGGCAAACCGACCTGGTAGAGCCGGGGGCCAGTTGCGCCCGTTGCCAAGGCGGCTGCGGCTGTTGGGCTTATGTGAAATCGACTCTGCAAACGCAGGAATCCGTCTGGAGACAGTCTGGCCTGTAAATTGTCTGGCCTGAAGATGGATCGACGTGAGTACAGTACCCGTTGGTAACTGGAATACAGCTGCACCGCAGTCGGCGCAATCTTTACCGCTCCGAGGTCCTCAGGGGTATCTGAATCCATCTGGCGGTGCGGATGTTGTCTTGCTTTTCTCACACGTTATTGTGCAATGAACAGTCGTGTTCCTAGCGTATTCTCACTATCAACGTTTATTGTTCGGTCATCGCAAAGTGGCCCCCGCTTCACACTCTTGGTTGCCTCTTGCTTCGAGTCTTCGACAGCCCATTTGACGCTAATCCACGAAGTTCAGTTCATGGAAAAGCCACTAAACGACTGTCTCTATTGATGACGATGCTAGGCAAACGATAGTGGCATGCGAGCATATTGACATGGGGGGTCATACGATCGATCCTCCGGCTCATCTCCAAACTACAAGGTATCAAGAGATGGGTTCGGAGGTTGAAATGCTAGGGAAAGTAGAGGCAAGTAACCCGCTTACGGCTTACCTTGCATCCCTTGACGAGCAGATGTGTATAGCACCGTGATGCTGCAATGAAGGACCCCTGGACAGATTAAACCGACCACTGCTAACGTATTTCACTAGCAGGACATAGCTTGTGTCTCCAACTATTTATTCAATATTGTGCCCACGACTCTGACCCATCGACCCAGCTTCCTCTGTGCTGCAAAGCAACTACAATACCTGGGGAGCCTATTCACATAGCACCTATCGTGCAGCCCCTGTAGTCCCACACAACAACGATTCGAGGTCTTCCTGAGTCGGCAATAAGACAATCAGCCCTGCGGTAGGGTGCTGCTGAGATGCAGTGCAAGGAGCCCGTTTACACAATGGAGTATTTCGGAAAGCGGTGCCATGCTCAACGCCAAGAATACTCGTCCGCGGAGAATGCTCCGAATTTGGACGCTCCTCGCGACCTCGCCTGGAGCTGTGTAGCCTCTGGACCAATGAAGGTGCCGTGATTCGTTAGCAAGACGGGAATCCCTTCAACGGGTCCGGCCCGGGGCCACGGACAGGGAAGGTGAGGTTGCATCCGGTTGCAGCTAGCTTCAATTAGCGCCAGAGACAGCACCATCGCTGCGCCCAGGATGATGGAGACAGGGTGATCAGAAGCAGGCGCGTTCCCATCGCATCCGCCGTCGTTTCTGAGAGTGTTTTCTCTCAAACACACCCGAAAACCAGCATTGCGCGAAGCGCACTCATCATGGCGCCCCTACTGATAACATCAGCCTCGTACTTTGGAACCGCAGTGGTTCTTTTGCTCGCTTATACAGCATGCATCGCCATCTATCGCGTGTTTCTCTCCCCGCTAGCAAAGTTTCCAGGCCCCAAATTAGCAGCTCTCTCGTCGTGGTACGAGTTCTACCATGATGTCGTCCAACCCGGCAAGTTTACGACTCATATTCAAGACCTTCATCGGAGATATGGTATGTGCATGCCTTCAAGGTCGCTGTTGATAGTGCGAGAATGATGAGCTGGCTGGTCTGGCCACACCTTTTCAATGCATTCGTGCCACAGTCCATCAGCAGGACTATCCCGCCGGTGGAAAAGCTAGCCCCTGACGCATATCAGGGCCAATCCTTCGTATCTCGCCCACAGAACTGCATATAGATGATCCGTCGTATTTCGACACTCTCTATACTCGCGCCGGTCGTCGTGACAAGTATGACTTTATGGCTGGCCGATTCGGGTTCTCAACCGACAGCTTCTCGACATCTCCGCACGAGTTGCATAAGATTCGCCGCAAAGCGCTAAGCCCGTTCTTCGCGGCAAGCAAAATAGTCGAATTCGAATCCGTCATCAAGACGAAAGTCGATGATCTCTGCCGCAAACTGGCCGCGTCTGCCGATGGTGAGGTCGTCAAGCTTGACCGTGCTTTCGTCGCATTGACCACAGACACCATTACTCAGTACGCTTTTGGTGAGTCGTATGACCATCTTGACTCGCCCGGCTTCGAGAAGACGCTCTACGAGGCTTTCCGTACAATTCAAAGCGTCGGCGCCCTTGGGCAGCAATTTCCCTCTGTTTTCAAGATATTGAATGCGCTCCCGCTCTGGTTCGTGAAAGCAACACAGCCGGAAATCATGCCCATAGTCACTTTGAGACAGGTGAGTTGAGGTATCGCTTCGTGAGGAACCGGCTCTGACAGCATACCGCAGAGTATGAGAGCTCGAATCGCCGAGATCCGTGCCGGGAGCAATGACACAGCAACAAAGATAGATCATGCCAACATCTTTTACGAAGTCATCCACAGCGACCTCCCAGACTCAGAAAAGACGGATACTCGGCTTGGAGACGAGGCACAGCTGATGGTTGCAGCGGGCCTTATTACGACTTCTTGGGCTCTCGCGGTGGCCACATTCCACTTTGCGAGTAAGCCAGACATCCCAGCACGGATGCGGGCAGAGCTTGCTGCCGCTGGGTGGCCCAGTGGATGGCAGAAACTCGAGAAATTGCCCTTCTTGAATGCCTGTGTACTAGAATCAGTCCGACTCTCCCACGGCGTTGTGACGCGGGATCCTCGACTTGCCCCTGATACGGAGTTGAAATATGGTGAATGGACCATTCCAAGAAATACACCGGTCTCGATGACTACCGTTGACGTCTTGATGAACGCCGACTTATTTCCCGAACCGACGTCATTCATCCCGGAACGCTGGATGGCGAAGCCGGAGCTCCAGCGGTACTTTGTTGCATTTGGCAAAGGGTCACGGCAATGTTTGGGCATCAAGTAAGCAAAACTCTTCGTATAGACTAATCACATCTAACTGGATTATTAGCTTGGCGTTGGCGGAACTCCACATTGCGATCGCCCAAGTCTTTGCGCGGTTCGACTTTGAGCTGTTCGAGACAGAGGAATCAGACGTGCGAATGGCCCACGCGTGGCTCGCCCCTTATCCGAAACTGGACTCGAAAGGTGTCAGAGCGAAAGTACGGGAATATAGCATCTAGTCGCCCGCAAGACCAAGTTGATCAAAACATTGAAGACGACGAATCCGAGCAGTGGTACAAGAGCAGGTCGAGGACGACGAATTGTCACAAAGAGCAAGTAGTCTCGCGGTAATCGGAAGGAAAAGAGGATATATTTCCCGTCCAACATTGATGACTGTTTCTACCGAAATCTCCGCATGACAGGGTGAATTTCAATTTCAGCTACTGTAGGAGATGTCAGAACCTGTGTCATACTCTAAACTTTCCGAGTTTTCCTGAGATAACTTACAAGGTAGCTCCTGAAGCATCAGAGCAGACAGCCTTTCCAGAAACTGCAACACACTGCCCTTGGCCATTGTCGAGAAGTCTTGTTCCGTTCGGAAGATTGGGATCAACATCTGTGCCAGCGAGGTCTTGAAGGGCTTTGCGGTCGGCTCTTTGTTGTTCTCTGCTCCCACCGCGTTGAGGAGCGGCAGCTGCGAGACCGAGAATGGCAGTAAGAACAAGAGGAATAGAGAACTTCATTTTGACAAGTTCTAAAAATGATACTGTAAAAACAGAATGTGAGATTAAAGAGAATCGGCCGGCCGAGAACTGAGACTAAGCTAGTATATCACACAGATGGAATGCACAAAGACAAGAACCGAAAGCTTTCTGGTTGTTGAAGGCTTATTTATACGAGAGCTGACAGCTCTTGGAATGAACCCTCAGTATATGTGACTTTGTTTAAGATGGGATGGCATTCGGCTTTGGCCGATGTCATGAACTTGACAGGAGGCCCCTGCCTCTCCGCGGCCAAGTTGACTCCTGTCACAGACCCGAGACAACCCCACTGGTAACGCACCTTAACAGAGGTCGTATGACAAGTAAAACTCGGCTGCGAAGCCAATTAGGCTTCGAAGTATTGTTCAGAAACCAAAATCAGCTGCGACGTTTTGTCACTGGCGAAATTCCCTCGCTCGCCTTATGATCGACACTTCATGTTTGACGCCGTAGCGAGGAGTTTCACAGACGATCAATGATCTCCAGATAATCAGGCGGGGGATCAATTGGATCAAGCTTGAATTTATGATACAACTTATAGAGTGGATTTTGGCTTCTAGAATGTTTTGAATCCGGGGTCGCCGGATCTTTGGGCTCCTCTCTCCAATCGACATTCAATAATGCCCTGACAACCGCAACATGGCCGTCGCGAATCCCTGGAAGCGTTCGTGTCTTTGCAAAGTGCCCAAACCCCATTGTCACATGCCGGAAACGCCTGCTTTTCACCCGGAATTTAAATCTCTGGCAGAATCTCCGTAATGTTGCTCTTAGCCAGCTTGTCGGTCTCGTCCAAAACTTGAATCATTCGTTTCTTCGCAAGGGCATTGCATTCTTCCTCAAGTTTGGCGTTGCCCATATGCTCCATGGCGATGTAAATGACGGATTCCATGAGGCGCATGGCCAAGGGGCCAGCCATTCCAACGTCATAGAATGCTGGCGTCTCGTTCACTTCTAAAAGCCACGCAGTGCCATCCGTGTCAATGAGGAAATCGACGGCGAAGAGCTCAAAACACTTATCCACCGTTGTGAACTTATCCGCCATGGTGTGGGCTGCACCACGAAATAGCTCAGCCGAGGTGTGACAAATCTGTTCAAAGACGCTTGCTTTCCAGTCACCAGGCAGCAAGTCGTCTGGAGCCGACCAGAAGTCTCTCATCGATTGCTTGTTTATAAAAACATCTTCGTCTTGAAGGGCGGTGTTGGTCAGAGATGACTTGAGACTGGGGTTCAGCCAAGGGGGCTCATAGTCCTCCCCGGCCAATAATGCGAGCATCTCCTTGAAGACGTAGACCTTGAGACGGCCCATTGCAAGGACGTAGGCTCGAGCATGCCATTTTCTCTTCTCCATTGGCGGGATGTGAACGATGTATCTTTGAGCCACGAACTCGCGCATCTGGGCCGAGGGAATTCTGCCTCCCTCTTTGAAGACATACTGCGGCTTCGGGGCTCTTTGAATCCTGTCCTTATTCTCCTTCAAGGCCAACTCTCCAGTTGCCGTTACGAGTGCGTCCAAGGTGTCGAGCCCAGGCGTCGACAGGGTTGGATAAAAGCCTTCAGAGTTGTCGCGGGTGGTGTCATTTTCCGACTTGCCATTGGCTTCAAGCATGGCTTGGTAGCTGAGATCGCTCTCGTCATCTTCATCAATCTCGTATTCCGCGAGCTCGAGATGGCTGGCAAGCTCCTCCATCGTACTAAACAGTCGAATACCAGCACCGCAGTCAACCAGTGCCGGTTTCAAGATCCACCACTCACGCTCTGAGGCTGGTTTGTCCTCGTTGTCTTCCAGCGAGGACAAAAGCGTGAGGTCGTCAGCCGCAGTCAAAGCATCGTCAACATATTCGGCATAGTCAAGAGACAACCGGACTGTCAACGGGACACACTTTTTGAGAATGCTTTCCGGTCTCTTGGCCGTCCAGAAGTCAACGACTCTGGCGAGATAGTCCTTCCGAGCAAGCGCATCGCTGTTCGGGTAAGCGTTGATCAGAGCCTTTTCAGCAGTGTTCAGAGCGGCGAAGTTGCGGTTGAGTGCCCACCCATCGCAGAACTGAAAGACTGTTGAAGCGTCCGAAGGAAAGTCGTCAAAGTCGTCGATGAAGATGGCATCGGGCACATGGTTTCGGATGAAAGACTTTATGTGCTCCCCCAGCCAAGGGGCTGCTGGCTGAATATAAACGTGCATTTCGTGAGAGAATGGCGTCGCAGCAAGGTTGACACTTTTCAACGAAAGTAGCTGTCTATCTCAGGTGGTAGTGATGCTTGCCGGGGGATTGTGTAATGGACGGCTCGAGATTCCATATGACTGGCTGGCGATTGTGGTATCACAGGCAGCTCCCGAAGCTGCAAACAATAGTTAATCATCAGGGCAGAAGAGGCCTCGGTCTGAGACGGAGGAATCACCGAATAAATATGATTTGAGCGGTCACTCATCCAATTGTATGCCCGGCTAGGGCGGTTTGAAAATCGAGAGGATTGTTTGCTGTTGGAGTGGCCAAGATGTGTGCCAAGCTGAGTTGCTGGATACCTATTACCTAACAAACCTGGAATCTTCACATTCATTATTTCTATTAGACATTTCTCACCAAATAAACGTAATTCATATCGAGAATGCATCGAATGACATGACCACAATTTCGATCCCAACGCGATGACCTGCCATTCTGCTGACTTGATCCTTGAAGTTGTCGTTGCATTCAGACCCAGAAGATGCAGAATCCGATGCATATGCGTGTTTGAAGCCCAGGAAGAAAATCAGTTACGTTTTGATAACCAATTCGCGATCAAATACATCAAATCACTGGCACCAACGAATCACGATTAGAAGGAACGTTAGGCTAGCGTTGTCTCTTCATGCCCTATCGTTGCTGTCGCACGCAACGACAATACTTCCGGGTCTAGAGACCAGCATTTGCTGGATGGATAGAGAAATCCGAATCCTAGGCCAGAGATTGTCGCATTCATGAAGAATATACTCTTCTGCTCTATTGAAGGTAGAGCAGGGTGACTTTCGGTGTTGAGTATTTGGCAGGGTCCGGCGGCCAACAGCGTCGTATGCGAAAGTGGTTGCCAGGTTTCTAGGGGGGAGGCCGAGTAGCTTTCTCATGCGCAATCATGCGAATCGCATACTGTATGGCATGACGTGAATGAAATCAAGTAGTCACTCTCTGCGAGGTTTTGATGCCGCCAAACCTTCGCGTCCAGAACACTGAAATCGGGTTGGGATGTTCAATAGCGCGTCGCGACGGAAGAGCTGATGCCAGGGCAACGCTGCAGGCTGGATCAGGCAAAGTTGGGCGGATAGCTGCCAATCGGGCGTCTGCCATCGACTTAGGAGCCGGTATTTTGGCACAGACATGCGCTAGAAATTGGCCGTTTGACAGGTCCTCTGTTAAAGCTGTACAAGCTGCGGCCGCTTCACCGAGGTGAGACCAGCGTAGGCTTGGTGGGGCCGCGGTGAGTCGTCACACCTGGGCAGGTGCCCGACTAACAGCGACCTGGGGATCCTTGACCGCTAACTTGCAAGGCAGTTGAGGCAGCTGCTGGGCTGATCCCTCCACCGCCGTTTCTCCCCACCATCAACACAACAAATGCGATTCCTGCAATCGGCGTCAATTCAATGCGACACGCGCCTGCTAAAACCACCCACCCCCCCTTTTTCTTCGACGACTTCGGCCAAGACAAGATTCAACTCTGATCTCTCGAAACCGCCTTCACGCAGCAAAATGTCGTCATGGCGACTCTGCCGCCCAATTCTCTGCTTGCCCGATCCCGGCAACCGCGCGCCGTCCCGTCAGCAAAGGCTTCGGGCGCATCTGTGACCACCTCTGTAGCTCCGCCGCCCAATGCTACCTCCAATGTCAATCTGTTTCTCACCAATCTTCGTCTGCTCGACTTTCCTTCCTACCCTGATTGGCCCGACTTCGACGCCCAAACTTTCACGGTGCAGAAGAAGCGCATCCAGTGCGTAGAATGGACGCTTTACCAGCTCTTCGTGCTCTGGGACCCGGAAGAGGCGCGAAATGTACGTCAACAACCGCCCTCCTTTGAACCTTACTGACCCTCTATGCTGCAGAAGCTTCAGCCCTTCTTCCCTCCTCGAGACCATGTCCAATCCTTGAATCTGCGTGCCGCCCTCTTACGAAGCCTCGAGCAGGCCAAAAAGACCGGAGTTCTTGGCCGCGATGCCGTCGTACGCAAGACAATGTTGGATGAGTGCAGGGGTGAACGGCTAGAAGAGGTCCTTGCTGTCTTTTCCTCGGCTGTTCTCAAAAAGATGGTTGCAGAAGTTGCCGAAGCTGAGGGAGAATACCCCGCTATTGCTCAACAACTGGCACTGGAAAATCGTGGATACAGCGCTGAACGCGCTGAGCTGGTGACACTGGCTCTTGCTCATAAGGTATCCATTAGACATGCGATGCGAAGAAAGGATGCAGCGAGGCAACGATACCGTGGCCTCGCCGAGCTGCTGCATCTCAAGGAACAGAACATTGCGCACCGGAAAGAGCAGATCAAGGCTGCACGAGAGCAGCCGAAACATAAAGACATCTCGGACGATGTGAAGCTGGATACCTGGAGAACGGTCCGCAACAACTGGGCTGGAAACGAACAGTGGATGGAGACCTTGCTTTACGGTGATGCAAATGCGCGAAAAGATGGCGTATTGACAGCACCTTTCGATCGAGTTTGGAGGCGTCTGCAGTCCGGTCGTCTTGCCGAGCTGGAAGACCACGGGAAAGGTCTGCTGGAGCAACTCGACGGCCGGGTGAAGACCCAAAAGGAGAGACTAGCGAAATGGCAGCATTTCCGACAAAACATGTTTGGCGACCAGCCACTAGCTCCTACTCCCTCGACGTCCCGCCCAGCAAAATCTAAACGAGGTATCGATCTCGGTTTCGACAAGCATGAGAGCCTCCGCCTTGGACGAATGAGCCCAAGAAAGCAGCTTGCGAGAAGGAGACCCCATTTGACCTCTGACTATGCAGATTTACTCGACGGATGCGAAAGGGACCTGGCCCAGGTGGGCGCTCAACCAGTGATCAACTTCACCGAAATGTTTGGGCCGCCACGATCCCATCGCCTAGGCCAACCAGAGCGGCCCGAAACAATTTCGGGCGCGAGGGAGAGTCTCGGGGAGGAAACAGTATCCGAGCTGAGCGAGCTGGAGGACGATGGCCACGTTTTGCAACATGCTCCGCGGCGGCCCTCGACACACGATGTAGCACCGCCATCACGACGCCTTGGGCGACCGTCTCTCCAGCTCTCGGAAGAGGCCAAACGCCATGTCGAGTTACCGCGGCCACTTCCAAGCCCTCCAGTGCTCCCCCCGGACACACACGACGAGCTATCTATACCCCCACCGACTCCGCCACTACCAGAGGAGGATCAACTCACCCAAAAGATTCCAAGCCGATCCCCTAGTCCTCTACCGTTAGCGGCGGAACAGCCAGTTATTTCTTTTGACAGTGAAGAAGACATACCTGAACCAGAACCCCCGAAGTCACCCACACAGGAATTGGCAGACCAAATTCTTGACGACATACACAATGCTTCTCCTTCTCCCGTCAAACGTCCGAAACCTAGACATACGTTATCTCTTGCGGAACGAACCAGGTTGTCCATGGCGCGGTCTTCACGTGGGGTACGGTATGATCCGGACGATGACGAGGATGAAACCTTGTCCTTACGACCTCTATCAACACCCAGCAAACACAACGAAGACCTTACGATCAGCATTACAGACGAAGACGATTTAATGTCTCGTACACGACGAAGCATGGCAGGTTTTGAGGCTGCCCGCCAAAAGGCACAGCTGGATCGACAAAGGTCACTGAAGAAATCTCGGGCGCGGGCAAGGACGGAAGGCAGCCAATTCCCTGTCGTTGAAGAGGAAACGATAGAATTGGACCCGGACGCGTCCATCCTCGCAGAAGAGTTGATGGCCAAGGAGGATATGGAGGCGGTTTTTAGGAGTCGGCCAAGGATCAAGACCAGCCCAGCTCCCTCGCCTTCGAGAAGACCTCTCGAGGCCGAAGATGTATAGTGACTTAGATATGTTTCATGACCCATACATAATACATTTGAGCTTCTGTATTGAGAAAGCTCTATGATTGCTAAATGTTGTACACTCCAAGGCTGCTTGGGCAATTCCGTTTCTTCGCAACTCATGGGCCAGACCATTTTACAGCTTCCAAAATTTACCAGCCCTGGTTTGTCAGCTCCTGCACTCGACGCACTGTCGCGACGAAACCCTCCTTATATCGCTTTATCGATCTCTCCCTCCTGAGCCTCTTGCGTCTCATTCCTGGACGCTCGTGAAACTTCTGCCCGTGCCAAAGGGACTTGATCCTGTTCCTCTTGGTTGAGACATCGAGGGCCTTCATTGCGGCGGAAAAGTCGCGGGAGCCGGTGACGTGGATTGTGCGGCCTGTTTGCGGGCGAGTTCGGAGCTCGATCTCTTGCTGACCAGCGGCGTGGTGCTTCATCATGAAGTCGTCGGAGTCCATGGCGATGAGTTGAGAGATATCGAAGTTTGAGGAAGTGGCATCGTACGCGAAAGGAGTGTGGGGCTTCTTTTTGGCGGCTGCTGTCGGAGAGGACGATGTCGAGGAGGCCGTCGTCGATGATTGGGGGTTCTCTGCGAGGGGACCTTTCACACCGAACAGAGACTCGTTGTTGAACAAAGTGCGGGATGTCGAGAAAGTACGTGGCTGTAGCCATAGAGGCTGGCTGGCCAGCTGTGATGATCGTAGTGAAGTGTTGCGGAGGGAGCATGAGGTGAGCAGTCTCCTGCTCAAAAGCCCGATTTCGGACGCCCTGAAGATGTAAGGATTAGTGAATGTTTGATCAATGGCACGAGTTCGTGGTCCTACATGGCGATTAGACACTCTACCAAGCGGGAGAGCACACTGCTGGGCGCTGGCGTGGGTTGCGCAGAATGGCAAAATGTCACCACCGACGAGCTCGACCGCGAAGATTTCCTCGAAAATGCGAAAGTTGCTGAGGTACGTACCGGACCTCCCGCAGTGCCCGCCGCTCGGACAGGAGCTCACTCGGATAAGCGTGTCGCCGTACTCCCGCCCGCTCCACATATTGGACCAATCAGAGACCAGTCGCGAGACCAAGCCTGCTTCGCGTTGGCCTCGCGCCGAATTTTGAATGTTCGACCCAGAGCTTCTGGAGCTCAAGTCGTCAGTGTCGTCCTCGTCTTCGTTTCCGTGCTCGACCTGGTCCCCCCTCCGCCTTCACCATACTCTGCGCCTGCCGCCCGACCTTACGGATAGATCAAGTCCTAGCAATCTCTACCTGCAGCCGGCTTCGATCGCGACACGAGGTAGTAGCGACTATTACTAGACCCTCGAATTACTTACGGATTGCGGATTGACACACCGACCGAGCGACATTCAATTAGCAACCACTCGCATTGCATCGTCATGTCGTACAACCCGTACGGAGGTATGCATTCGTAGCTCTCGAATTCAAAATTGCACTCACTCAATCTCTCAGCAGGAAACCCTTACGGGCCTCCCCCGAGCTATGGCGGCTTCCCGGGATCCAACGCCGCGCCTGGCATGGCTCCTCCACCTGGTCTAGGTTTGGGATACCAAGCTGCGCCATCGAGTTCCTACGCTGACCGATATTCAGGCCCTCCGCCAGGCATGTCTTCCGCTCCGGGAATGGCACCACCTCCCGGTGTCCAGCAATCCAACAACGCACAAGCTAACCGACAAAGCGGCCTGCCGCCTAACTTCCAAGCTCCCGCGAACCTCCCCAACATCAACTTCAGCGCACCCGTCATCCGTCTGGGAACCATAGGCGCTAAGCCAGGTGCCCCTGAATCGGGAAGGAAGGACAGCAATACCCCAAGCGGTGGAAGACAAGGACTTGGTATGGACCGTGGCTTTGACCAGTCAAGAGCCGCTGCTCGAGAGCACATGCAATCGCTCGTCCCTCCGACCAGCGAAGAGAAGTTGCGCACGTTATTTGTTCACAAGATTCCAGACGGAGTTGGTGGCGACGAAGGTATCGAGAGAATCTTGAATGCCGTTGGCAAGCTCCGGAGATGGGATGCCGCAACATCAGTTCTGTCTGATGGAAAAGGCGCCAAATTTGGCTTTGCTCAATACGAAGACGCCGACTCCTTTTCGACGGCTGCCGATCTTTTGCAGGACACCGAAGTTCCTCTCAAACGCCAGAGCCCAGCGGAAGCGCCATCTGCAGATGACGACAAGTTCGAAGGAGTCGAAATGGTAAAGCTCCAGGTTACGGTCGACCCTAACTCTCTGAAGTACATCGAATCCTACAAAGAGGGAAGAGGTGATGACAGCGGTGCCGATTCAAGGACCCAGGCTGCGAAAGACGCCCTGCGGCACGTAATTCGAGACCTCGTTTACCCAAAGACCGCAACGAACATCGATGGCGAAGGTGATGTTGCAATGGGCAACTCCGGTGAAAACGTCGAGGTTGTCAATATTCCTCTAGCTCAAGATGACGAACTCGCAGACATTCCCGCTGAGATGCGGGAGGTTGTCGCCGCAGAGATCGCTGCGTTCCGAGAGCGTAGCAACAAGCGGGACATGGAGCGTCTGAAGCGCGAAGAGGAGATGGAAGAGATGGAACGAAACCGCAATGGCCCTTCCCGTCCATCCAGACTGGACTCACCACCTCCATCCAACTCGAATAACATTCCTGTTGGACCCCGTGGTGTCCCCAATGCTCCTTCTGGCCCCAGGGGCCAGAATGGCACCCGGACAACTTCTTTCGTCAATGGTGGCATCTCCAACACCGAGTTCTCAATTAACCGTGAGGACGAGGACACGGACGCTGATGACGAAGAACTGTATCAGCGAGAACTGTCTAAGCAAAACTCCGAAGACGAAAAGATGTATCTCGAAGCCGAACGCAAGTGGGTCAACAGAGAGCGGTCTAGAGCTGCAGCTCTGGAGCGTGAAAAGGAGCGCGAGCTCCAAGAAGAGGAGAGCTTGGAGAGGCGGGTGCAGGAGCAACTCGAAAGAGAGAAAGCTTGGGATGACGAGAGAGAAGCGTCTCGGAAGAACCATCTTTACTACCGTGATCATGCTGCATGGGTTAAAAAACGGCAGATCGAGAGAGCCGACGAACAGGCAAGAGACGAGGCAGATCGGAAAGCGGAGGAGGACGAGCAACGCAGAGAGGCTGCCGATGTGGAGAAGGCGCGTGGTATTGCCGACTCATTCCTTGATCAGCAGGCCCAGGAGATGGAGCAACGCCAGCAAGCTACTGTTTCCGCCCCTGCGCCCTTCAAGTTGTCTCTTGGCGCTGCTGCTCAACGTTCTCAAGCCCAGCGTGCCGCACCGCAGCGGCGGACTGTTGCTGAAGTGGAAGGCCTCCTTGATGATGAAGAGCAAGACAGCACGGCCAAGAGGCAGCTGATTCCCATCCAGTTTGAACCCACTACTGCGGCGGATAAGATGACAGAGGAAGAGATCAGCAAGGCGGTTCGTGCACTCGCACAGGAGATCCCGTCCGAGAAGGAGGGATTGTGGAATTGGGCGGTGCAGTGGGAATACTTGGACGATGCGATCATCCGCGAGAAGCTTCGACCGTTTGTCGAGAAGAAGATTGTTGAGTATCTCGGCGTCCAGGAAGAGCTTTTGGTCGAGGTGGTGGAGGAGCATCTACGGAAGCACGCCAAACCTTCAGATCTGGTCGAAGAGCTTGTCCCAGTACGTGCATTAACCCCATATTTCCAGAATATTTCAGCTAACTTGACCAATAGGCTTTGGATGATGAGGCGGAGGATATGGTCAAGAAGCTGTGGCGTATGGTCATCTTCTTCACAGAGAGCGAGAAACGGGGATACCCAGCATAGTGTAGGCAAGCCCGGCATGATGTATTATACCAACTTTTTGGGGGGCAGCATTAAACAGAATCGGTCCTGCTTCTCTACTCTTGGGCAGACTCGGCAATGATAAGGCGTGTCGACCTCTGAAACTAAAAGTGAGCGAAGATACTGTGGCTGCGCATCCCGCATTTGCAGAGATCATGGAGCTTACTCTGCCCATCCAGATGCATGTTTCTTCGCCGCTGGATCAACAGCAGTCGAGGCCAGTTTTCTTCGTATGGAGACAAGATAGGGCAACTGAGTAGGTATTCTTTAACAACACCGCCATTGACGAGTGCAGATACTTACTAGTACACTGTGAGTTTGTAATGCTTGCCCGCACTCCGTTTCGATTGCTGCTGCTCACTTTTCATCCCGTAGCGACGAATTGATCTCAAATGTGCAATCAAAGACCAAACCGCCTCGACCGTTGGGCTGTTGTCAATGGTGCGGATGTCTCCCTCGGCTCCATTCGGAGTAGGCGACGGAAGCGAGAGATTGGTATCACGGTATCGTGGGGGAGCCATTCCATAGCGGGTCTTTGGCAGGTTAGCCTGGAGATCACTCAGCCCACGAAGCAGGGGTTTGTTCTTCTCCTCGGCTCACGGCACTGGCAGAAAGCTTCGCATCCATTATCCGTTACTCAATGATGTCACAAGGTGAAGACATGGGGTTGTCAGCTCAGCCGAGTGCATCGATTAGTGCAACAAGCGCGATTGCCTTGCGCTGCGGTCTTTTGCTTTCGTCGCAAGGCCCTTAGGATGAGCGGACATTTCGTCCGACAAGATGAATGGTTTGTCTTTTCTAAGTTTCTCTCTCTTGTCGGAAATCCACACACCGGGATCGTCGCTCTTAATGCATCCTACGAATAATATCCGTCGATGGATACACTAGGTACAGTGGACTGTGGGACCCCCCCTTTGAGTCGTGTTGGGTCGCTTCATTTCACTTTAGTTTCGTCTATCATCATGTCTACCACGGTTGATCCCGACTCTTTTCTGGCTCACGAACCATGCCGAGCGTTCCCAAGATCTCCCAAGGCTTTTGGCTGGCCAATTGCGATTGAGTCGGAATCAGTCTCAGCCCACTCCGCACCAAAGTATGGTGTGCGCTAGTCACCGCCCAAGTCTTCCCCAAGACCCCAAGAGTCCCCAAGACACCCCGAAAAAGCAGTGGCCCCACCGGCCCAAGCATCCGATACGAGGTCAATTGGTGTTGCTGACTGCCTTGACCCTGGTTGAAGCCATACACAAGTGTCAGAATAGACGGCTTCGGGGTAGGCGGGATTCAATTGCCGTGGGAGGCCCAGCCTCGTATAATTAGCTTTTCCTGCCAATCCTTCCACTTGCCATGCCGCCATGCCGCCAAGGGGAGCTTCCCTGTTGTCGCGAACCATTCCTTTGGGCTGAAAATGTGAGATAAAGCTCGCCGCCCGCATATGCTGTCGCACCAGAGTGCGCTGTCTGTCGTGCTGAAGAACCTCGGAGAAGCAATATGATCACCCAGCCGTGACGAACATGTTCATCCCATCGCTGAGACGTGCCGTTGCCGTCTCGTTGACGTGCGCCATCTTCGTCACTGTCCTCTTGACAAGCCACCAATTGAGTTGGGAACAAGACATCTTCGGCTCGTCTTATCTTGCGGGGAACGAGAGCCAACACACTCCTGCCGCGAAGTCGCAGGAACGCAGCTCGAAATTCGCATACGCGCAATATGCGACGGACTTGGATTATCTATGCAACGCTGTATGTTTTCACCATGTACTCTTCTGAGCGCAACCAGAGCTGACGATGCCAGGTCATCAACTTCAATCGCCTTCAGAAATTCGGCGCCGAAAATGACATGGTCTTGATTTTCCCCTCTTCATGGACGGAAGGGAAGAAGGCGGAGGCAAAAGCAATTCGCAGCATTCGTTCCAACCATCCCCGAGTCATTTTGAGGCCATTCGACTACGTCCGGATCTCCAAAACGAAAGCGAGCGCAACGTGGGCCGACAGTCTCAACAAGTTTCATGCCTTCGACCTTACCGAGTACGAGCGAGTCATGATATTCGACTCTGACAGCCAAGTGCTGAACAATATGGACTCTTTCTTTCAATCGCCCAGGGCCAGCGTGGCTGTCCCCCAAGCATACTGGTTGAACGAACACGATGTGCCTGCAGCTGAACGGGTGCTCAGCTCGCATGTCATGCTTATCGAGCCGAACAAGACAACGCACGACAGACTCATCGAAGAATCGCTGTCGTCCGGAAAGCTCGATATGGATTTGGTGAACATTATGTTCAAGGATACGGCAAGCATACTGCCTCACCGTCGACTGGCCCTTCTGACGGGAGAGTTTCGCGATGATGACCATCAGAAGTACCTAGGCCAGCACGATGACAGTTGGGATCCGGTGGAAGAGGTGTCAAAGTCTTACCTGGTGCATTTCAGCGACTGGCCAATGCCAAAGCCTTGGAGACCGCGCACGAAGAAACAGTGGGAGGCTGCTCTCCCCGGTTGCCCAGAGAATGAGGTCACGACTGGTCATCGGCAATGCGCCAACCAAGACGTGTGGAGTGGGTTCTATGAGGACTACGATTCCGACAGAAAACGATACTGCAAGCGCTGGGGATGAACGAGTTCGGAATAACTCGGTGAACGAGTATATTAATACACTGTCCAGCCTACGGCATGCCTTTACGAGACCGGCAGATTCCGTTGTAGCTTGCGAGCCGCCGCATCGACGCCCTACGCCAGAGAAACGGGTACTCCGATGCAACCGCATGTATCATTTCATGCTCTTTCGGATGTCACCCCGGAGCATGTGCGCACAGCGGATTACATCCGTCAATCATGCTGAGTGCTGATGGATCACAGCCTCTTGTATGGTACAGGGTGATATTCTTGCCACTTGTTGCTCCGACGAATGCCTGTGGGCAACAATACCTAACGTCTGTACATCGGAATTGATTGTATCAGAAAAATCGGAAGAATTAGCGCGCCGTTGGGAGGATATTGATCGACGCAGCCCTCTATGAGGCCCAAGGGCAAGGGGCAGAGACCCAGCCGAATGGATGAACTGCTTCGTGGGGGGTTTGCAGCGAGTGTCGCAGCCATGCCGGCATTTGGATATGTTGCGGATATCGCTCTTGGCCTTGAGTGGCTCGGCGGGAAGGCGGTATTGGAAGTACACTGCCGAGGGAAGCACGCCATATGCGTGTGGATGTTGTCAAGGCCTGGGATTGACGCTGGGAAGCATTTTCGGGGTCCAACTCCGATGAGTGCTCTCGGAATGATGGAGCTATCAAAAACCATCCTACCTTAGACCCAAAATATTAAAGAGTTTTAAGCTCTCTGAAAAGTGTCTCGTTCTCGGTCACATTCAAAGCCAGACCAGCTACAAACACTGCTGGGGGTTCGCCAGGCAGGACGCCTCCCTATTGTGATCATGTCTCTCAAATCTCTGACGGTGTTGGCTGGCATTTTGTCGGTCAGCGCCGGCTCCTTCCTCCAATCAGATGAATATCAAGTTCCTCTTGTCTCTGGTTCCTCGCGCAGGCCAAACATCGTTTTCATTCTGACTGACGATCAAGACCTGCACATGAACTCGCTGGATTACGTCCCCTTCATCAAGAAGCATTTGATCGACCAAGGCACCCTGTATAAGAGACACTTCTGTACGACAGCAGTTTGTTGTCCTTCAAGAGTGACTCTTTGGACAGGGAAAGCTGCGCACAACACCAATGTCACTGACATCTTTCCTCCTTACGGTGAGTGTTCACGAGTTAGTACCAATGGCGCCCAAGCTGACCTGAACCCAGGTGGATATCCCAAGTTCGTGGCAGAGGGCCACAATGAGAACTACCTACCCAAACTCCTCCAGGACGTGGGCTACGATACATACTACACTGGAAAACTGTTCAATGCTCATACCGTGGACAACTACCACAGTCCCCACGCAGCTGGATGGACTGGATCCGATTTTTTGCTGGACCCGTTCACTTATTCTTACCTCAACGCCACATTTCAACGAAACCAGGATCCGCCGGTGAGCCATGAAGGCGAATACAGTACGGATGTTCTGGCTGGCAAGGCTTTGGACTTCCTTGACGATGCCGTGGCTGCGTCCAAGCCCTTCTTCCTCGGAATCGCGCCTGTTGCACCTCATTCAAATGTCCAATCCAATGTCATCAGCAATGGCAGCGTTCACGATCCGCATGGCATCGTTGCAACGCCACCAATTCCCGCCGAGAGGCACGCCCATCTTTTCCCCGATGCCATTGTCCCGCGAACGGACAACTTCAATCCCGAGAAGGTATCTGGAGCCAACTGGGTTCGGCAACAACCGAGACAAAGTGCCGAAAATATCGCGTTTAATGATCACTTCTATCGGAACAGACTTCGAGCTTTGCAGGCGGTCGATGAGCTGGTTGATTCTGTGGTTTCCAGATTGGAAGAATATGGTATTCTCGAAGAGACATATATATTTTATACCACTGATAATGGTTATCATATCGGACATCACCGCCTCCAACCTGGAAAGGAGTGTGGCTATGAAGAGGACATCAACATCCCTCTCATCATTCGGGGCCCTCAAGTCCCGGAAGGCAAAGTCGCCGAAATTGTGACAACACATCAAGACCTGGTGCCTACGATCATGAGTCTAGCGCAAGCACCTCTGCGTGCCGATTTCGATGGTCTAGCTATTCCCCTGACCGAGGAAGATTTTGGTGATGCGGCAAAGACAAGACATGAGCATGTTACAGTTGAATATTGGGGCTTTGCGGCCTCCGAGGGTCCTTGGGGATATTTTGGTCGGAACGAGTCCTTCGTATTCAACAACACGTACAAGGCCCTGCGCGTAGTTTCAAAGGAGTATAACCTTTACTACTCAGCGTGGTGTAATAACGAACATGAGCTTTACGACCTCAATGTAAGTTGTTCATAGATCTTCTTGAGCCAGAGACTAACAAGCTTGGTACAGACTGACCCGGGCCAACTGAACAATCTTTTGCATGAAGAGTCCCAGTCAACATCGCTTCTTGGACTACCTATTGAGAAGATCGTTTCTCGTCTGGACTCGTTGTTACTTGTAACGAAGTCTTGCAAAGGTTCCGTTTGCACACATCCTTGGCGCTCACTGCATCCGCAAGGCAATGTGGACACTCTGCGCGACGCACTTTCACCGAGATTCGACAGTTTCTATCAGCAACAACAAGTTCGAGTCGAATACTCGCGTTGCGAGATGGGTTATCTTGTAGACGCAGAAGGGCCACAATTCGAGCGAGACGGCCTTGTATACTGGAAGGGACTCCATTGGGGTGAATGGGTCTAATATTCTGCGAGATCTCAATTGCCAAGTCATGTGTGCCAAACGTAGCGTTCATGGTCCTTGGAGGAATGGCAAACGGCCATCGATACACAACATGAACTGGTCTGCTGGTCGTTATCTGACGCCTACAAGCCTCTGTGCACACTGAACAGGCAGCTTCTCGATTTCTTCCTCGTTAGTTTGGCTCTGGAACAGCCCTAATGGCACACTAAATAGCAATGGCAAAATTAGTCACATGAAGGTAAAGGAAGTACGGACCGGGCAATAGTGCGTATCTCGTTTCTGCGTACGGCGGCATGAAGCATCACGAAGCCGTCAAAACTGTGATAAGACTAGTGACAAGTTGAATGTATGGCATTTCAGCATAACAGACTTACACAACAAGGCCATCTCCCCAAGTCCATCGTTCTACGTGAGAGACGTAGTCGGGAATATCGTGAACTTGAACAGGCCCAGCAATTTAGCGAGTTGCCAAGGAATCTGGTGAAGCTATAGGTGTATGCTAGGTAATCGAGAAACAAGGAGAATTCTCTCTTTTGTTGCCGTGTATACCTTTCAAGCAAAGGTTTGGAGGGGAATTATTGCATTGGAAGACTCGATTATATGAATCTAGCCACGTTTAAAACTCAACGGCCTTAGTGCCAGATGCAGCCCAACACGCTGTTTCGCCTCAGCTGAAATGCAACAGAGCTTCAGACGAGCCGCCCATCATCTGGCTATGGAGATGTGGGAGGCTTACTAGTCTGGTTCAATGAAACGTGGGCAGCCCGCACGCCCGTCATTGACCAACCCCACGCCCGTTTCATTCCCCTGTTGGTCAATGTTTGATTCACACATGTCAGGCAAAGAGAATCGGGGGCAGGAAACAAAACGGACTCGGTGATCCGATCAAGTTGGCCATGGCTTCTGTTTGCCTCCCTCGCGACGCGAAGTTGGCCGATGCCATCGGGACCGCAACGGCAGCCGTCAATGTTGGGCAGAGTTTCAACAGCAAGTCAGCTGCACCGCTGAGTCATATAGACACATGTTTCCGAGATCCGGGTCCGATGAGAAGCAGGCATATTTTCCGTTGCACGGGCGAGATCCGCCGACGGAGGGGAAAGCTGCCCCTGGAAAGACTTTCGCTACCAACCCATGGAGTAGCCCCTGCATGCGGCTGCAAGCCTTGGATTCTAGACTGTAGAACCAACAATAGTCTCGTCTTCTGCAGTACTCAATGTGGACCTCCTGCACCGAATAACCGCGTAGAGCCGGCCGGGGAATGACCGGGCCCCGCCGGCTTCCCGGTAGTGTGGGGGCCGAGGATGACCGAAGTTGCATGGCGGCAATGGCGCAATATGTCGCCATAGCAAGGACCCAGCCTGGATCCCCTTATCGGCAACTTTTCTTCCTGGGCCAAGCATGATTCTTCAAATTCTTCTGACGGACATTGAGTCAACGGGACCGGGAGCTTGGGAAGGAGGTTATCGGAGTTTGTGGAAAGTCTGATTGGCCGACGTCATGGGGTCCCTGAGGATCTCAGCGGTCGCGGGTCGCACGTTTGCATAGATGCGCTGTCCCCCGGAATTCTGAAAAGGTTCATCCCAGCTGAGTCGAAGCCTGCGTAGCCGATGACACCTTGGTTTTCTTCGAATCGCGCCGGTGCTTGCGGCTCTTTCTCTCTTTTCTCTCCTCCACAATCCTACTACACACGAGTGATCCATCAAACATGGCTCGCCAAGAGACGTTACGTAGTAGAGGAGAAGAGACTGCGGAAGAGAGAGTAGTCGACGAGCGGTCGCCACTGTTGTCGCGCAATCGAAGAGAATCAAGTTCGTCAGGTGAGAGCTCTTTGACATCTTCATCGTCGAGCGGAGACTCGGACGGTCAATTCCTTCCATGGCATCTCACACCGTCGACAGAGGTCGATGAGGCGTACGTTGACGTTGAGCGTACCGCACCCGCTTGTGCCGAGAATGATACCGAGACGAAATCCCAGGGCACGCCGGCATCGGCTGTCATCAAGATCGTGGCGATCCTGCTGGTTGGGACATTTACCGCAAACGCCGATGGCTCCTTGGTTATGGCCACGCATCCGACGATTGCTTCAGAATTCGACGACCTTGAAAATTCGAGTTGGCTATTTGTAGCATTCGCGCTTGCTGGAGCGGCAACACAGACTTTGGTGGGTGTGTTTCCGAGACCGTGGCTGAGGTGTGACTAATAGAAGATTAGTATGGCAAGCTGAGTGACATATATGGCCGCCGTGCCTTGCTAATGGTGGCATATTTGTTGTTTGCCGTTGGATGGTAAGACCCAAGATGATCTAACAGGAGAAAATCCCGTGAATGAAGCTGACAGTAAACCGTCAGTGCCGTGGTTGGTGTTGGTAGTACCATGTGGCAAGTTGTGGTCGGCCGAGTGGTCTCTGGATCTGGCGGCTCGTCGTTGAACGTGCTTGGCTTGCTCCTGATTACAGGTTTGTTGTTCTTGAGGGCTGGAAAGATTCACGTAGCTAACTATCACAGATCTCGTGCCTCTGCGCGATGTTGCGGCCTGGCAAGCCGGCCTCAACCTCGCCGCCACAGTTGGCCGTAGTCTCGGTGGTCCTCTCGGAGGGTGGCTTGCAGATACCATCGGTTGGCGCTGGTCATTCCTTGGGCAGGCTCCTATCTTTCTACTCGCCGTCGTGCTTTGCTGGCTCTTCCTTCCGAAGGGAATGCCTAGCTCCGCACATCAAGTCGAAACGGAAGACTCAAAACCCGAGGATCCAAAGAAGAGCCCTCTTGCAAGAATCGACTTCCTGGGTGCCGGGCTGTTGGCTCTTTTTATCCTCGCGTTCCTGCTCCCCATAGAGATTGGTGGAACCAAAGTACCATGGAATCACCCCCTCATCTTCATCTTCTTTGGTGCTGCAATTGTTCTTGGTGGCCTTTTCGCAGCTACAGAACAATGGTGGGCCAAGGAGCCCATCTTCCCACTGGAGATTCTGAAGCATCGTGACGTCGTACTTACCTACTTCATCACCGGTGCTCAAGTCGCTGCTCAGCTCGGCCTCATGTTCTCGGTGCCTTTATACTTCCAAGTCACAAAAAGAGTGTCGAACACCGTTGCGGGACTACATCTCTTCCCTGCAGTCGCCGGTAATGCCATCGGCGGTATCATGGCTGGGTATCTGATCAAGAAGTAAGTTAAACACGTGCCTGTACACCATTTGTTACTGACTTTCAAAGGACAGGCCGCTACAAGTATCTTCTTGTTCTTGCGACACTTGCGTCATCACTATCATACGTCCTTCTTCTTCTGCGATGGCATGGCGATACCAACGTCTGGGAGTCATTATACATCTTGCCAGGAGGACTAGGCGCAGGTCTGGTGCAGTCAGCTGGTTTTATCGCCGCACAAGCCGGAGTCAACCCGAAGCACAAGGCCGCCATCACTTCGGGCATATTCTTGACTGTCCAGATCGGCATGATCATCGGGCTTTCTAGCGTCAGCGCTGTTATGATGGAAACCATGAGATGGAGGCTGGAGGAGCTATTGAAGGGGATGGGTCTGGATGCGCTTGTGCGCAAGACGGTAGGCTACTGACTTCTCCTCTCCGATGATACAAGTTGATCTCTGATCTTTTCCTCGCAGATTATCCAGAAGGCGACCTCGAATGTCGATTTCATTGATCGCACTGACAGCCACATCGCACAAGCCGTTGTGCAAGCGTACGTTGAAGGGTTGGGGTGGAGCCATGGCTTCTCACTCATATCTTCCGCACTAGCATTTGTTGGGGCCATGTTTTTGCAAGAGCATCAGATTTGAACACTAAACAACTGGTAGAGGCCTTGGGATACATGGGAAAGGATCATTGCAAGGGTTTTCACTCATACTTGGAGGGAGGTTTTGCATGTTTCGTAATTAACGGCAAGCATGGAACTCATGTAGTAAGATTTCGAACCAGCGAACAGCATGGGATTTTTAAAGATAGATATTGGAGTAATTGAACTTTTGAGGACGCGGATTATCTGTCATAGCCTTCTTGGCTGTCTTGGTGTGAGCAACTCGACAGCCACTGTAATAGAGTCATCGTTGACAACGACAAGATCAGGGTTGTCCCGCACAACTCCTGTTCAATGCCTCAAAAGCAATAAAAAGTGCCAGTAACTAGAAAGAGAGGATGTTGTTTGACAACGTTGGAAAGTAGAATCTCTTCGTAGGATGGATATCACCAGCCCCTAATATGATGTGTACAGTGTCACACTGTACTCCACGTGCCCACCGGTGTGCCTCGGTGAGAGTCGCGAGTCGAGCTTGCCCGACGCGGCCTTCACCACACAACGTCGATCCACACAATGACCACAATCCAGTAACCTGAGAGGACATCGAACAGATTGAACCTTTCAAAAACCCAGTGCCACGAAAACCTTATCAGCCTCTGTGTTGTTCCAGACCCGTCTCTCACAGCTGCAGCCTAGTCGAGCGGTGAACCCCGCTTCAGTTGTGACGACTCATCTGCTCGCTTTCGGCATCATGGCGGCGTACTGCAGAATTCCCTCCCACATTGCTGCGCATAGCTAACACATGTTCAGGTCATTTTATGACGATAATTTACAGACGTGGGTTCGCATATCTCTCGATATGGCCAACATGATTAAGAGAGTTATGATGTATGACGGCGGAGACGTCGAACGCATCCAGGTCCGCATTCCCGCGCACCCCGACAGCTCTGATGCGACACTGCCACTGTCCCGCTTGGAACTCCCGGAGCTTTGTATGAACTGCCGCTCTCCATATCACTGGACTCAGGATTGTCAGGATGCCTGTGGCCACTGCGGCCAGCCCTGGCACGCCTGTTACGACTGCGAGAGCATACCGCGCAACCGCTGCAAATGTCGCCCCTACCCGCAACGGCATCTTGTCAAGAAATGCGAGGTGTTTTGCACAAAAGAGTGCCCAAAGACTGAGAAGGACGAGCCAGGGAGTGAATATCACCGGAATGCGATCATGTGCAAGGCCCGGTGTTGCATGTGTGGTCTCCTCGGCCACGCAGGGCGCGACTGTCATCTGAAGGAATGTCGCTGCGGTCGCGATCATTTGACGATCTCTCACGACCCCGACAGGAGGAAATGCGTGGTGGAAGGTTGCCCGCGCTGGTTTTGCACCAAGCATTGCCAGAAGCCGGAGTGTAAGGTGGAACTGAAGACGTTGAGAGCAGAGACGTGCCATTCTTGCGGTGCAGACCAGGAAAAGATATTCTCGGACAGAGATCCAAGCTGGTAGGGGCGGCTGAATCTGGGATACCCGGCATGTATAGGAAGCTGCAGCAGTAATGCAAGAAAGACGGCATCCCGTCATTTTATCAGGATGCGACGTCAGGGGTATGGCAAGCTGAAATGACAAGCTGCGATATCGCGATAGGATAGCCAATGGACACAGTTGAGTAGGTGTTGTCATTTCCCGCGCATCTTTGGGGCATAAGTCGTCATCGAGATATTTATTTCTAACCACGAGCATTGCATTACTCTAGCAATTACATCGAAAGTTTCTGGCTCCCCTAACCTGAGGAGGCTCCCAAACGGCCAAGCAAAGGCGAAAAACTCCTGCCAACAAAGGCGCAAATATGCCATAGGTGGTATCACGCGTCATGTCATTCCTGAACTCCACGCCGTCAGTCGAAGCCTGATGTGAGTATGTGTGTAGCAAAACGCCTCCCAAAAACCAGTCCCAAAGGCAAACTTAATCATCCATCCAGCAACCGTCATCGCCATCAATCTCAATCTTGGTGCCAAGTGCTTCTCGGCCCTGGCGAATCATCTCTTTCAGTCTTTGGTTGAAATCGTCAATCCGTGCATCGGAATCCTGCTCGTCCCTGACCCTCCTAGCTGCCAATTTCTTGGCCTCGGTAGTAAGACGAGGGCTCTCGCGGATTGAGTCGACGCCAAAATCTTTCGATTTACGTCGTGAGTGTGCTGCTGATGCATTGCTGCGCGAGCGGCGATGCGAGTGAGTATAAGGGCTAGTGCTGGATTGTACAGGAGAGGGAATGGCGCTCTGGCGCAAGTTAGGGTTGCTCGGTCTCGCGAACGGATTGGGCCCCAACCCAGCGGGCTGGACAGGCAGAGGAATCCGACTCGGCGATGGACCAGTAAACTGCGAGGGTGTCTCGGGCGACCAGGCACCGGCAAAGCTGGCAGGCTGTTGGGGTGACAGCGCCGCAGTTCCAGCGTGCGAGATGTTGCTGTGACTGGTGGTTGGCCTGCGCTGGGCCGTCGGTGTGGAGCTGAGGCGTGGCTTGGGGACGCTGATTCTGCGCCCAGTCACCATTGATGGCCGGCTGTTCCGCGAGACCGGACGCGAGGCCGGCCGGGGAAGTGCCCGTCTGCTAGCCGCCGCCTGCTCATCCACCACAACCCAGTTGCGAAGCTCATCATGGTTCCCGGCGCTGGTTTGTCTGCGCTTCACCGCCGGACGCGACGGTGTACTCTCGGACGGAAGGGTTTCTTGGAATTGGTACGCGAAGGGGTTGGTGCTCATGAATCCAGGCGTTGGATAGCCACCTGGCGGTGTTGTGTCAACCACAGGGGCGCTCGGTCTGGGGCTCTCTAGCCCGAAATCGGGTGTCTTCTCGGATAGCTGGGGCTGAGGCTGTTGTCCAAGTTCAGGTTTGGGCTCAGCTTCCACCTCGGGCTCTGGTAACGTTTCCAGGCTCTGGCCGTCGATGGTGTAAGCCTTGCCACCTCCTGCAGAGAAGCCTCTGAAGGCGCCAGTCCTGCAGAATTCCCACACCTTGCCAACGACGCCACCAATAGTATTGAAAGCAAAGCGACTCCAGCCTTCGACGACAGCTTGAGGCTGAACAAGTACTGTTGGCTGGTTGGAGACCGGGGACTCTATTTCTTCGTGAGGGCGTTTTGATCCAAGTTTACTTCGGTAATCGGCATCCGAGTACATGCTCTCGTCCAACGCACCATTCTCGAAGGGAGGATTGGCAACAACGCCTGGGGTCTCGAGCTGACCGGCCAGAGTATAACGAGCTTCGTGGTTCGCCTGGGGAGTATCGTATTTTGGAGGTAAATCGCCGGAGCTGTCGAGGTTCATGTTTCCGTCGCACCACTCGTGTAGGGGGGTAGCTTCACGAGACACATCGTTTCGGCGTTTTCGCATGCGCTGGGCGTGAGGGGTCGCAGCTTCTGACTGATAGCTACCGGAGGACCTTGCGAGGTAGAGCGAAGAGCTCGCGGAGGGAGAGGAGGGTGTGCGAAAGACGCCGGGATGAACGCCGCCGGGCTGCGTGTCGAAATAGGTGCCGGGCATGCGATACTCGAACGCCATCTTGAGACGGAGTAGGTACCTTGCTATTTGGCGAAGCAAGGGAAACAAGGGGTTCGATGTCGGAGGAGGGCGTCGAGGGTTCTGCAACAAAATAGGGTCGAGGGAGAGTTCGGTCTTGGTGCAGATGAGTTGCCCGAATGGTGATTCACACTGTCGCCCAGCTCAGAGGGAGAAGGTCATGATCGATCAAGGTGGATGTGCCGGGTGAGTGTTCGCGGTGGGCGTTCTTGGCCGTTGGTCGCGCGACAGGCCGTGCAGTCGGTGATGTGCGCGGACAGGCGCTGTCAGACTAGAGGGTGAGGGTGACAGGCGACGGAGGTGAACGGATTTCCGTGAGGTGTTGACGAGGCGCGTGACGACAGGATTTACCGTCGGGTAGCTGACAGGCGGGTTGGAGAATTGCGGCGTAGGCGATTATGATTACTGCGCGAGGTAGGATTTGGGGTAAGGTAAGGTATGCTATGGCAGATAGGTAGCAGGGAGCAGCTATCGGGAACCAACAAGCTTCGACCCGGTTGTGGTGGTGTGTCCTGCTGCCTGTGCTCCAACTTTTCCAAGCTTCCCAGTGCCGGGAGGCCCCGTTGGTGTTAGCGGTGTCGCTGTCGCAATCTGGTTGGCCAAATGGCCGATGATGCGCAAAGTGATCAACACGCGGGAAGAGGAAGAGGAGCGTTTTTTTCCCCCTCTCTTTCCGGAGCAGCAGCGTGGCCGTTGCGTTTTGGGGTGACGTCGAGTCCGTTATGCGCCAGGAACAGGAACGCAAGGGGGGGAAAAGGTGATGCTGCTAAAGACAGATTTGGTGAGAAAAGAAAGAACAAATTGCGCCGGTGGGAAGTGAAGAGGGGAGTTCAAGGACAGAACAGAGTTCGTCGGATTTCCGCGCAACTCTAAAAATGGGAGGTCGGAGGTCGGTGGCCGGCAAGGTTGAAAAGACGGATGTCGAGATTCTCCTTCAAGAAGACCCAGCTGCACGCGCCAGGGGAAGAAAAGGAAACCTAAGGAAAAGTCGCGTCCCGTCAGGTCCCCCCGTCGTGTCTTTCGCAAACCCCCGTAAAGTAGAATGAACCCACTGTATTTGTCTGTCCGCACCACCCGTGGGCCGTGGCATCACCTTGACACTGTCAGCATCGCACCGGCAGTCCGTCAGTCAATGTCAACAATTTTTCTTTATTCTTTTTTATCCCATCGCTGGCCCGGCCGTTCAGGGTCTTCCGGCGCCTCCTAAATTCAGTGCCCCGAGCGGAGGGGGCAGTGGAAACGCCCGTCCATATCAGGCAAGGCGTGTCTCGGTTGCCGGGGTACTCGCCCGGGGCCCATGCGCAGAGGGCCTCCGTAGCGTGTAAATAGAGGGGCACAAACAACCACACCGCCTCCCCAATCTCGCCAGTTTGGCCAGACCTGTCCAGCCAGCCTGCCAGCTGCTCCCTGTTGTCATGCATACATAGTGCTCTAGCTTTTGATGTTGAGCTGCTCTCATGGCCATTGATGATTTCTTCCTTGGATATCCCCTCAAAGCGCCTGTTCCCGTCCCCGATCCCGACGCGAACTATGCAATGCAAGTATGATCATCATGATGCGTGAAGCGAAAGCGACCACGACTACGGATACCACTCACGTCGACGGTCGCACGACATCCATCCCTCCAACGTGATCGCAGTCGTGTCCCCGTCATCCCATCCGTTAACCACCCTCTCCTGTCCAGCCCAAAAAAATAGCGCCAAGGGGGAATCATTCTATCCCATCCATCCGTCATTTAAATTCCTTGCTGCCCCCACTGCTGTCACAAGCCACAACTCCCAATCCTCAAGTGCCGGCTTATTCACGCTTGTAGTAATCGTCCTGCTGCTGTCGCGTATCGACCTTGACTCCCCCGTCGACGCCAGACTCGCCGTGGACATGGTCCTTGGCGCCCCAGAACTGCTCCCGCTCCTTGAGCAGCTCATCCGCCCACTCCTTGGTCTCCGGCAGGGAGAACTTGGTGGCGACGTAGGCGAATTCTCCGAGGTCGAGCTTGCCCTGGCCGCGCTTCTCGTACTCCATCATTTGGAGGAGCAGTTCCATCTTGTCGAGGTCGTGCACGAAGTGGCTGTTGAGCGTCTTGGAGTCCTCGTACTCCTGCCAGATCTCACGGATCTCGATACCAGTCAAGCCACCGTTGAAGTTGCCCAGCAGGGTCTTGGTGATGTAGTCCATCGTCTCGGCCTCGCGTCTGTTCTTCTCGGGCTTGGGGACGCCATCAACGGGTGTGATGTCACCGACCAGGGACTCTGCCATGTCGTGGATGAGGCACATTTTCATGCAGCGCGCGAGATCGATGCGGGGGGCAAGCGCCGGCGGGCAGCACATGGAAAGGAGGGACATGCGATACATGTGGTCGGCGATGGACTCTCCTCTGCAGAAACGATGGTCAGCTTGAAAAAGACGATACAGAGATACAGAGACACAGAGGGATGATGCGAACCTCGCGATGCCGAATCGACGCCAACCCTCGCGCTTCGTGGTCTTGAGACGCTCGAGCATGTGGAAGTATGCCAGTGGCGAGCCCGAGTTCGTAGGTGCCGAGGTACCGGGCGAGGCCTTCAGAGCCTTCTCGACCGTCCAGGTTCCCTCAACCTTTGGTGTTTCGACATGGCCAAGATCTAGTGGAGGTTAGTAGAGGCCCACAAGGCGAGGAGGGGTTGTGGTTGCTGATTCACTCTTGATGTCTACGGCGCCGTTGGCGGTCGAGGGGCTGTTGGCACTGTTGGCGCCATTGGCCTCGCCGTTGGTGTTCGTCGGGGACATGGTGTACGACCGGTGGAATGCGCAAAAGGGAGGGAGAGGTGTTGGGAGAAGGGTTTTCTTGTCGTCGCAAGGCGGGGTGAATCGACGCGGGGCTAGTTTGTGGCGCGAAGACTGTTGCAAGTGGTTGCCGGCGTGTCGACGGGCAAGATTGTACGATCAGACCGGCGGAAGAGGAGGAGACGAGGTGAGGTCAAGTAAGCGAAAAGCGAAGTTGCGACAGAAAAACACAGGCGGGAAGGGAAAGGGTCGTTGGTGTTTGCGCTTGGTTTGTTGTCGATCAAAGGAGGGAGCATCCCAGCTTGATGTCACCGCCGCCTTCCTTCCAGCAGGTCAGGTTGTGACTGCAGTGAGTGGAATGCGCTACCACGGGCACCCACCAGTGCCGTCCACCGCCAATCACAGCCGCACCGGTCCTCCACTGCGCGCGGGCCCGACCGAAGAATGCAGCCCATCTCGCCCCAACTGGCCAATCACGGCGGCCACATTTGCGATGGCCAACTGGTTTTGGCATCTGGCAATGGATGGCAAGCACAAGCAAGCAAGCAAGCATCATCTCTTTGTTTGTTTCGATGTGACGGTGAACGTGACAATAGCAAACATAATGGCGATGATGATGATCATGACGATAGGAGCAACGTCAAGCTGCGATGACTCGACTTCTTCCTCAATAGGTATTCGTATACTACCTCATGCAGAAGAGTTGTGCAGCTGGAAAGAAATCAGTCTGCACCATTGAGGGACAACACCTCCAACTTGCACTTACATACAGCACGAGGGACGAGCCCTCATTGGCTGTAATCAATACATGCAAAATGACCCTTGAACACCTTGAAGTGTAATTCCATCAAGTCTTGCTCGGTTTCCTCATAGTCGCACCTCAAGGACGAATGTATTTTGCCCTCATTTTGACAGAATCTTCCGGGGGGCTAATGACAAGAACCGGAGCAAGCAGCCATGTCGCGGCTAAGCTGATTCCACCGGGTCCTCGCTTATCACGCATCTGCCGATGCACCCTTGAAATGGAAGTTTCCGGCTCGGAGCACTGACGGGAACATCACCAACTTCCCCGGCGCGGCCTTGGTCTCAACCGCACCCGGGTAAACACACTGCCGGATCATGCCCCGCGTCAAGCGTCTTGATTTGCGGGGCCCCGGATTCTCAACCACTTCCCTAAATGCCCCACGACTCAAGACACCGTTGTTTTGACCAAACTTCGTTCCGGGTTTCACCAGCTCAAACATCCACCCTCCAACCATCAAAAGTCTTGGCGTCTTCTTCTCGCTGATAATCAAACATCGCGTCGCCAAAGGTTCACCTCGTCATGACCACTCAAGCACCCAAGATCCCTTTCGCCGTCATCGGCGTGGGACTGATCGGGCCGCGTCATGCCCAAACAGTCACACAGAGTCCCGATGCCGAACTGATTGCTGTCGTCGACCCAGCGCCCGCCGGCAAACAGTTGGCCGCTGAGCTCAATGTGCCTCATTATGCCACCGTCGATGACCTCCTGAGCTCCTCTCATATTCCCCAGGCTGCTATTATTTGCACCCCAAATCATACCCATGCCCTCGTCGCCAGGCAGCTTTCTTCCAAAGGAGTGCACCCTCTCATCGAGAAGCCCATCAGCTCTGATATTCAAAGTGGCACTGAGCTTTTGGAACATCTGCGCACAACAGGCGTTAAGGCTCTCGTCGGTCACCATCGACGATTCAACCCATACATCATTGCTGCTAAGAAGACGCTTGATTCGGGCTCCCTGGGCAAGATCATTGCTATCAATGGACTCTGGACGCTGTACAAGCCGCGGGATTACTTTGAAGGTCCCACTGCATGGAGGCAGGGCAAAGATGGTGGCGTCATTCTCATCAACATGATTCACGAAGTCGATCTTCTCCATCACCTCCTCGGACCCGTCACACGAGTTCACGGAGAGATGGCTGTCTCTGAGAGAGGCTACGAAGCCGAGGAAGGAGGTGCCCTCACTTTGAGATTCAAGTCCGGAGTCGTGGGTACTTTCCTCATCTCGGACAACGTTCCGTCGCCGTACAACTTCGAAGCTGGGACTGGCGAAAACCCCCTGATTCCGAAGACGGGCCAAAACTTCTACCACGTTTTCGGATCCCAGAGCTCTCTAAGCGTGCCGAACATGTCTTTGTGGTCTTACGAAGGCACCCAAAAGTCATGGCACTCCGAGCTCAAGAAGCAGGACGTTCCTGTTATTGACGGTGTACCATTTGAGCTGCAGTTGGCCCACTTCTGTCGGGTCATTCGCGGTGAAGAGCCCCCCAGTTGCTCCCCGCAAGCTGGTCTGGCTGCTTTAATTGTTTGCCAAGCGATCAAGGACGCATTGAAGTCGAATAGTACGGTGGAAATTCCACGCTACGAGCTGTAAAAGGCTAGAGTTGTTCTCGGGACCGTCTGCGAGGGGCAATATGTGGTGTGGTGGAGAAACATCATTAACCTCTTGTGTCACATACTTCTGCTACCATGAAAGTAACCACGAATGATTATGATGTGTTTTTGCTACCCACGATTGGGGTTCGCCGTGACTGACGCCGAACACTTCCCGAGCAGCCTGAGCCCAGATGCCAACTCAGATGCCAGCCCATTATACAAGATCATGTAGCTTAAGCTTACGAAAAATAGTGGTTCAATCTCTTGCAGCCCAATCCACCAACTTGACTTACCATGTTCATGGCACACTTTGACACCTATCGTGCAGTCAACTCGATCTGTCTGTTGCTCCGGAGATATATTTCAACGCTCCCAAGGCTACTAACTCATGGTTTCTACGTCAATTCTGATACCATGTGATTTTGTCATGTTTCAAGAAACCCACAACTTGGTGCGATTGAGAACTGGTGCTTTGCATGAGCCGCCAACACTTAGTTGTATACGAAGTTGAAATCTGAGCTAGAAATACCTCTTGAGTGAACAGACCAAGAAGACCCCACTCTGAATCGAAGACTGCGAGCAAACCATCTCGAGAGACTTCAAGGCGAATACCGGGATCGTTCTACCTTTGCCAAAGACCCTGCTCTCTAGACTCTTCAACAGTTTGGTCTTGCGTTCGCCCCAATAGCTCTTAATCACACTTGGGCTTAGCTGTAGATTAGCTGTACTCGCGGGGACGGCTACTAAGCTTTTACATCCTAGGTAAGTTAGGACCCTTGCCTATGTTACCTGCCAGCTTCGCGAAGTTCGGACCAGATCTGACTTTGCTTTTCATGCGCACAAATCAAGCTTCGGCATCCAACTAAATCCCGGCTAACAGATGCAGGTAGCGAGCTCCGCAAACCAAACGTTAACAAAGTCTCAGTACGAGCCCCACTGCAATACACCCCCAGAAATGAACTGCAATCAAAAGTCTCGATACTCGGAGTCGTTAATGACGCACTTTGCCAGGTTGACCGGTTCAAGAGGTCGGATCTGTGAGGGGAAATTGTGGGTCTCTTGTAGGCCCGGACCTTGTTTGCACAACAGACCAGGGGTTCAATAGGATGATGAGATGAAGGATCACGCTGCTCGGGCCCCCAGGAATACCTCGCATTAGGAAAGAGGGGAAGAGAGTGCTGATGGAACGTGGTATAAGACGGACAGTCATGTCGACATCCTCCTGTATTGTTGGTCCCATTCTCTGAAGTGCTTGCTCCGCGTGTCTGTTTTCCCGCCTTCGTCGCTCATGATGTGGCTTTTCTCTGCCCTTTCATGGGCGTTGTTTCTCGGGTTGTCGGTTTGGGCAGATTCGGATTCAAACAATGGCAAAGGTCAGAATCCTAAGTTCTACAACTCAGCCCGCCATGCCGCGGCAGACCCCTACGTCCTTTACGATTGGGAGAGCGGGCAGTATTACGCCTACTCAACCGAGGGTGCTGACGATGGTTACCACTTTGCAATTTACGTTAGCCCTGACCTTTCGACCTGGCGCAAACACCCAGGCGGCGTCTTAAAGGCATGTTACGATGATCAGATGAAACAGATCGATGGTGGTCAGGCTTGCTGGGCCCGCGATTGGCAATGGGCTCCTGAAACATACTACAACGCAAAGACGGGATGGTACTTCTTTTTCTTCGCAGGGCGTCTGCGCGAAGATATGGCGAAAGACCACTTCCGCTACTCAAAATTTGAGGAACCATCGAAATTGGGAGTGGCCGTTTCGCGATCTCCTACAGGTCCATTCAAAGAGATTCAGTCGGAGCCCATTGGTTACTATCCATTCGACCCCGATTACCATGACGTCAATCTCATCATGGACGACAAACAAATGCTGCCACCAAAGACCCAAGAGGAGGGCAAGCAAGCTCCAAAGGGTACTTACATACCTACGATTGACCCAAACATCTTTTTTGACAAGGACGGCCGTATTTACCTATACACCTCTCGAAACGCGTACCGTAATTGGAATTGGGATGAAAAGCTCGGCAAGTACATCGAGGAGTCGAATATCATCGTCGTCGAGATGGACCGAGCCTGGTGGGACGATCCATTTGCGCGAACCATGCCAGATATTGCGTCGTCAGAGGTTGATGTCCACGCCCGCGATGCGCCGGACTTGCCGAGCAATATCACTTCATATAATGGGACTGGCGAGATTGGGAAACCCCCGCGCAAAGATGGATGGAAAACGGTCATTTCGTATGGAGCCGACCCTCAACAATGGGAGAACTTTCATGTCGATGATTACGAGAAGAACAACGGTACGAAGAAGGACCGAAGGTGGTCAGAGGGCAGTACAGTTATCAGGCGCACGGGAAAAGATGGCAAACCAACCTACCTTCTCACATACAGCGCAAACAACTACGAAGCCTCAAACTATGGCGTCGGATTCGCAACGGCCGAGACTCCATTGGGCCCCTTCCGAAAATCTGCCAAGAACCCCGTTCTATCACAGGCTCCGGATGCTGAGATCCCCATATACTCTACTGGCCACGGAAGCATTGTGGCATCGCCCCCCAAGAACACAAGGAGCAGAGTTGGTGCTCAGGAGGTCACTCAAAGTACCTCTGAGGGAGCCGAGCTATTCTACGTGCATCATGCGCGCAACGATACAACGCGAGATCGATCAATATACACCACCCGAATGAGCCTCGACGACTCTTCGATCTACTTTGGTTCCGATAATGCCATAACAATGAACCTGACGTCATTGGATCAGCCACTCCCTTTGAACACGTACCCAATTCAACTTGAGATAGGGTGTCCCCGGGGCAGAAACTTCGATTCACAATTCGAAGTGCGTGTTGTTTCGAAGACCGGAGCTCCTTTTGACTTGACCGAAGGCTCGAACAGAGTCGTTGCCCAACCGGAAACAATAGAAGCTTCCTCCATTGAGCCTGTCAGAGGAAGAGGTGGAACGTTTGTCCTCAAATTCGACAAAGGCTCCGTGCAAGAGCTGGCTTATCAGCGCTCTAGTGTCAAGGGCAACTGGACATTGGTTGACAGCCAAAAGGTTCGCTGCCGGATAAGCTCCCGTCAGTATAGTGTGTAATATGAGACAGGTTATGCCATGGATGTTGTATATATCAAAGTCGTCACAGCAACACTAGAATGTGAAAAGTTGGCAAATTAGGAGAGCAATACGATCTGGAGCGTGTTGGAGTAATTCTCAAGGTCGCTTTAGATCAACACTAATAGTGTAGCCAGCCTGGGTGATCATAAAAAGAATGTCTCTCTGGAACTGTAGGTCGCTCTTGTTACTAGTCTTAGGACTTTGATTTAGTGTATGCTTCTATTTCCAGAGTGTTGATAATCATGCTGCGCCTGAGCTTCAACGCTGTTATTAGCGCTCAGAAGGAATAGATTGTGATCAGCAATAGAAAGAAGTCTGGCCACGTTTTATGCGGAGTGCGCCATCAACCACGTCGTCTGCGTGAAGAAAAAAGTAGTAAGTGGTTGATTGGCGGGGCAACACACAATTGAATCTTGGTGGGACGCTTGTTTCCTCGAGGATATGGCTTTGAGGCGAACATGTCTAATCTTGAGGTCTGGAATCTTGGTTTGATATCTGCAATTTGAGAAGTAATGGTCTGAAAGTGCTTTTCTTCTCACTAAGGGAAATATCACCGATGCATACCGGTCAACGTATTGAGGTCCAATACAACGCAATCTGAGGGCCCTTTATTAGGGGTGTCACAGATCACCCGTCGCTTATTACGGGCAAGACTCATTCAGAGATGAAACCAATAAATAAACCTCGGCATGCTTTCCAAAAGCAAAAGAAATGGCTAGACCCTGGGGCGCGGAGGGAGGACCGTATCGTGGTGATCATCCATGATCCCTGCCAAATGGGACGCGACGCGAAAGGCGCGACACGTCCCTCCCTTCAAATACCCACCGCCAGAAGCTACAACCAGTGCCCTCTGTCCGCTTTATCTGATATACAAGAACAAGCCAGTCTGCACCCTGAATTGTTGTATCACCTCTACAGGACATCCTGGTGCCCGCGATGGATATACGCAACTATTTGAAACGATCCCACTCGGACTCATCGTCCGATGAGTCGCAGACACCCCCGAGAAAGGTCGCGAAGTCTGCATCCACCAAACCTCAAACTACCGCAAAGGCTTCTGCGGCCAAAAAGCCTGCTGCTCAGAAGGCGAAAGCAAAGTCACCAAATAGAACTTATGATGAAGCCATCAAGTCAATCGATAAGACTTATGCGCAGTTCCTGAAGAAGTACAAGCCGAATGGCTCTTGGGTAGGTCTTGCTCTGCTCTTTGTCTTATCACGACCAAGCCTAACTCCCGGAAAATAGACAGCCGACGAGTTCTCTGCCGGGTTTGCCCGCTTTCTGCCTATGGCACAGAATTTAAAGGACGAGTCGCTTCCCTTAGCTTTCAACCTAATTCTCGACATTGGAGAACATTCCTACGGCGACGTGGATTATGGCGCAAAGACGTGCGGCTACGGAGACACTGATGAGCCGTTCCAAGCCATGGACAACGCGTTATTGGAAATCATCGAGTCTCGCCTGGAAGACTGCACTGACAACGATTGCAACGATGTGGCATTCATTTTAAGCCCAACGACAGACGACATGGGGACCTCTCAGGATGAGCTGCGAGAGGCGTTGAAACCCAAGGGAATTCGGAACAAGTCTCAGTTTTTGATGAATGACAGGGCGAGGAGAGGAGATCAGCAATTATTGATGACACGGCGGAGGACTCGTCGCATGGATACAATTGACTGGGCCGGGAATGCGCTCAATGATCTGAGCGAAACTCGGAGGCGCATCGACAGCTGGGGCCTGGGAGAACATTACTTTGCGAAGAGCATCGCAAAGCTATCCGATATCAAAGGCATTGACGTACCGAGGTACAACGACTACCATCAGCCTTTGGGGATCTGAGGTTGAAAGATTACGTCGGGGTCGCGGACGAAGGAAGCTTACAGCATGTTTCCTTCTGTGTACGATTTTGATAGAATGAATTAAGGATATCGTCTTATTGGCATGATTAAGGTGAGGTTTGCTGATGATTTGATAAGACCAACTTATGGACCACAGCAACTGAAAGAACTCACGCGAGAAGGGATGTTGAGTCGTTGACTGACTGTAACCTGTGCCTTGCGGTTTGAACAGCGTCTTTTCGACATCTGAGGATGAAAAGGACTACTTAAGACGTCCTTGAGACTGGGCTTGAAGTGTGACAAGAGGCAAGATTCGAACACCAATTTACATTCTCAGGGCCTCGGAGTTGGAAGATTTGGGTCACAATGCTCACTGTGGAAGATGTGCTACTGTGCGGTATCTTACCCAGAAGCCTGATGCTTGACAGAACACAAACGATCACGAGGTTGCTCCTACTTAGACCGACCGAATAAAGTCATTCAGGGAAACCAAACTGTCCCTTGGATTGTCAGCTGATTCGCAGAATTGGCGCAGTCCCACTTGTATCAAAATGCGGCGAGGCCGGCCACTTAAGAGGTAAACCCGGGGGTTCGTCTCACCTTAGTCTGACACATGTATCGACCCCGAGGTTGTAGCCTAAATTTAGATGAACCTAGATTAAGCTTTCAATGCTCTAACATGACTTCCGCATTCCGAATCCATTAGCCTTACTGTTAACTCGGACTTTCCCCAACAGTACCAACAAGGTACGCCCAACGTGACAACAATGCCTCGGATGAAGCCGGCCGTAAAGCGCCTTGTCAGCTAAGTGCATTCGGTTTCACTTGGATAGAGTGGGGCTCTTAACGCAACTCCCACCGGCCTTGTTACTGCAACCGAGTCAAGCACTCTTGTATTCCAGTGACAGCAAGAAGATTCTTTTATATGAGGAAGCCTATGCCGGAATTAATGATGACTGCAGCATCTTCATCGAGATATTCCTGCCAAAAGCTCAGCCATCAATCGAGTAATTACTTCGACGTTTGCTCTTCATCCCATCAAGGCGTTTAATATCCTACTAAAGTATGTTTTCATCTACGCCGATCAAAATGTTGCTCGACTAAGACGGAATCAACACAGCAAGCGGGCATATATTACCATACTGCTCAAAATGAAGTTTCATGCATCTGTCGGCCTCCTGCTCTTGCAAGGTGCAAGTATTGTTGCTGGCCTCTGCACCTGTCTCGCGACTACGCAGAATGGCAGGGAAAATGACATCGAGGCTGGCAAAAGATGCTGTAAAGGTACGGGGGACAAGTTGTCAGGCAACCTCTGCAATGCTGCGAGTTTCGATGCATTCGCGAGCTGCTGTGCTAGTCAAAAAGGCTCTGAGTCTGTCACACCTTCAGGGTTCGACTGTACTCTGTGAGCGACGGATGCCAAAAATTTGCAGGGATACCCTTCTACTTTGTAACATCTTCGTAGCGTAGCATTTAGAAAATACCACACGATCACCAAACATGTTCTCTGAAAAGAAGACTGGGCCGTGAATATTGTTCATTCTGCGGGCTTAAGAGACTTCACAGGGAAGCTTGGGAGGTATAGTGGTTTAGGCTAACAAGATCGAAGATCGCATAACATACAGACTCTAAGGGCGGCATCTTCTTAGCCGGACAACTGTGACATTCCGGAGCGAAAAAGCAAATTTGCCTGTGCTTGTCGTGACGAGTTTGCTAACACGGCTCCAATGGTGAGGTCATAGCCCTGTCTGCGGTATTGTCTGGACAACAACAGAGCAGTAACGGTATCTCCCCCACATTCAAAAATGGGCGCATGATCATCCTTGATTTGCAAACCAATGGCTTTCCACACTTCCAGCACCACAAGACGTACCTCCTCGGGAGTCTCATCTATGAATTCCTGACTCACATAAGCTTGTTGATCAGAGGAAGCTGCCAGCGATAGACTTTTAGAAGCCTGACCCCTGAATGCATGAGATGCCTTGGATATCCACGGACTGATGTCACTGGGTTTGCTTTTCAGCAAGTCCTCAACCTGCCCAGCAAAGCCCTTCACTTTCTCCTCATCGAAAGCCGCGCTTGAAAAGTTGAAGCCTACGACAAGCTCTTCGTCAGTTGGACGCACAATCGTCCACAGGGCTGAAGATCGTGACGGAGGACTAGCAGCAGGAGGCATCATGCGAGCTGTGATTGAGTCTCCTAGGTCGAGCTCCTCATCTCCCAAGACCGCAGGACTTTGGAAATTCACAACTGATCCAAACAGGCTGTTCAACGGCCAGTCTGTACAGTCCTTCTGGATTGTCCGGTAACCGAGATAGGCGAACGAGGCGGCGGCCAGGGACTGTTCTTGTAATTGCGTAGCCAGCGCGACAAATGTCATGTTTGGCTCAAAGTGAGCTCTTACGGGGTTGGTGTTCATGCACGGGCCGCGAACGGTTTCTTGGTTTACACTGGCCGATAAAGATGGGTTGTAACGGTTGGCAAGGACTTCGGCGAAGACGACGTCTTGCGTGCCTGCCTCGCGGCCCATGACCAGGGCCCAGGCGGCTTTGAAGAGGTTTGCTGTCGTCAGGCCGGGAACTGTAAGATTTGGGAGCGGGACACGGAGCTCAACTTGCTTCAAGGTCCCAGGCGTCTGCCGCGGTGGCACGAGGTAGGTTAGCTGAGATCCTTTCAGAGTCGCCCGCCAGAAGCTTTTCGCTTCTAAGTGATCCAGCTGGGTGAGCCGGCGTGCCCAATCTAGAAACGACGTCTCGCGAGAGAGCTCTCGCCCGGCGTACGCAGCGGCGATATCGTTCCACATCATTCCAAGGGAGACGGCGTCGTATAACGCGTGGTGGATCTCGAGGCGAAGTCGATGGCAGTGTTGTCCATCGGAGGTCACGTAGAATTGTGGTAGGATATCATTGCGTTGAGAGTGAGGCCCTTCGTCTGGCAGTATTTGAGAGTCTACTGGGCGCCTCAAGACAATCTGATACAGTCTCGGACCCTTTTGAGTGAATACCGTTCGTAGAATCTCGTGGGTTTGTAAAACCTGGGCGCAAGCAAATTTGATCCGAGCCACGTCTGCAGGCGGCTCAAAGATGAGGCCAGTCTTCAAGACCAAGGCGTGTCGATCTAGCTCACCCAGCGCGACCATGGATGCCTGCGCGTCTGTTGCTTCGGCAACAGCTTCAATATCAATCGCGGCAAATCCCTCAACTGGGAAGTCTGAAACCACTGGAATCTCGTAAGGCTGTGTAGGAGGCAGGGTGGATGAAGACGTTGTGACCTCTTCGCATTGAGACACCACCTCAGCGAGACTTAAGCTCTGCATCAGAGCCTGCAAAGGCACGACCAAGCCACGCCTACGACACATGCCTGCCGCTCGCATGGCGGCGATGCTGTCTCCCCCAAGCACCATGAAGTTACTCTCGCGTCCGATTTTCTGCTCGTGAACATTCAGTGCCGAAGCCCACACCGACCGCATCGTTTTCTCGTCGTTAGATATTGGCGCAGTTAACGCGCTCGCAGCGGAGGGTTGGAGGGCACCTCGTGCCGCGTCCATGTCTTGCGACTGTACCCAAGCGATAACCGAGGGACGATCCAGTTTACCTGAAGTAACAACGGGCATTGTATCTTGCACCACCAACCAGGCCGTGGGGACCATATAGGAGGGCAATAACTCTGATACATGGTCCCTAATGCTTCTGAGGCGCTTGGATAAGTTGTAGCCTGTTGGCAGAGACACCTGTCTTATCGCTTGTTTGGCCGAACCCTGGAGATGTTTTGCTGTATCCTGAAGCTGTGCATCGGCTAAAGATACTACGGCGGTGAGCATGTTACCGTCGTCATGCCGCGGCTGAATGCAGACGACGGCTTCACGGACGCCAGAGACACGAACGAGAGCTCGTTCCACCTCGCCGAGCTCGAATCGCTGGCCTCGGATCTTCACTTGTCCATCTCGCCTACCGGTGAAGGTCATGCTTCCATCTGCGTTGTACTTCGCTGTATCTCCGGTGCGGTAATACCGAGATTCTCGACTTGGGGGAAGCCACGATGGCCGAGGGACAAAGGAGGCTCCTGTAAGCGCCTCGTCGTCGAGGTATTCCCGAGCTACGCCGGGCCCTTCTACGAGTATCTCGCCTATTGTTCCTTGATGACGGTCAGCATTAAAGGTTTGATTGATTCACTACTGACGTAGTCGACAAAATTCGTCTCCTTTGACGTACCAATGGGAGCCAATTTCGTCGGGGTTTCCAACGATACGATCCACGCCGCGCAGTCTACAGGCTTCCCGATACTTTGAGGGAAGGGCGAAAATGCTGTCAGCTCCTGCAGCATACAGCGTCCGGATACCTCGGAAGGGCCGTATTCGTTAACGAAACGGCACGAAGGAGCCCAATCGTTCACGGTGGTCAAGTCGACGCGCTCACCACAGGACACGATCGTCTTTACCGTCGCCATCTGAGGCGAGTGTGCGTCTAGAGTTCGGAGGACGGTCGGCGTGAGAATGACCCATTCAACTGCATTCTCATAGATGAAGGACCCGAGATCGGCCCGCTCAGCCTCGGAGGGCATACAGACACATCCTCCCCAGAGTAGCGTCCCCAAGACCTCGAGAGTATGCGTATCCCAAACGAAAGACGAGAACTGCAGCATCCGAGGGCCTCCACAGACTTCCCATCCCACGCGCCGGCCGTAGTGTGTGAGAGTGGAAGCCAGATTGCGGTGCTCCAGGACGACGCCCTTCGGAACCCCGGTACTCCCGCTCGTGAAGAGGACATAAACTGCATTCGACGGTGAAGCTTCTTCCTCCTTTGGGAGAGACGTCCCATTGCTTGGAAGAGCCGCGATCAATTCCGAGCTGACGGTGACATGTTTAAGTGGTTGAGGCATGTCGTTGATTGCCCACGCCGTGCTGCTAGACGTCAACACCAGGCAGCTTCGGCATCTGTTGATGATGTCCATAATACGCTGGCTTGGGTGAGACGGGTCCAACGGAACGCAAGCGCCCCCGGCTTTCATCACGGCTAGGAACGAAACGACGGCCCAAATTGTCTTTCCAAAAAGCAGAGGAACCTTTATTTCTGGTCCGACGCCGTGAACACGGAGATGAAGGGCCAATCTTGTCGACATGTCGTCTAGCTCACCGTATGTGGCGGTTCCGTCAGGGGCTATCACAGCAGGTGCAGATGGCTGTTGCCGAGCTCGAGTCTCGAAAAGCTTATGTATACACTCGTTAACGGCCTCAGGTACGTCTTGATTCCAGACCATAATTTCCGACAAATCATGCGGATTCAGCGGCAAAAGACTCTCAACCATGGTCTCCATTGGGTTACTTAGCAGCCACGACAACGTGTACGCAAATTGCCTGAGTATTCTTTGCATCTGAGCAGTCTGTAACGCAACCGGGTTGAAGTCGGCCTCGATGGCAACTTTAGCATCATGAAGGAAGCAGTTTAGAGACAAGATGAACTGCGCGTCGACCTCATAGGCCTCTTCCATCCGCAACAGCCCGCTCGCACCCGTGTCAGATGTAACTCGGGCTTGCGGGATGATGTTCAGCTGGGTCTGAAAACCGGCGGCAACCCCGGCGTCACGACTGACACGGCGGATGTTTGCCAGTCCATACTGGAGCGCCGGATGATTCAGAAGACAACGCCTTGCGGCTATTCTTTGCTTGAGTAACGCGTGGATGGTCGTTGAAGGATCTACCTCGACGCGGACAGGCACAACGGCAGCGGTGGGGCCGATCGTAGACGCGAAGGCCGGCGTCCGGCCCGAGAAGACCAATCCGAACGAGACGGCGCGAGCATTGGTATAGGCGGTTGCCGTCAACGCCCAGGCGACCTCAATATATGCGGGAAGTTGGGCGCGTGATATGTTCCCAGGAACGAATAAATCATCCCGCTGTCTCTGGAAGGGCTCCGTAGCTGGAGCCGCACTTGCTGTCGGCGTAGGGAAGATGGCGCTCTCACCCCTGAGTCGGTCAGCCCAGAAGGCTCGCGCCTCGTGGTCCGCGATGCTGTCGCAAAAGGCGACGAAGTTGTTGAACGGAATATGTTGCGCGGGCTCTTGATAGTTGTATATGCGGACAATGTCAGCGAGCATAAGCGCTGTAGATGTCTCGTCTCTTATGGCATGGTGCGTCGTGAGAACGAGTTTGCCATCCACAAAGGCACTGCGCAGCAGAGGTGTCCCGAGTCCCATCGTATGATTCTTCTCATCCTCAAGGAACTCATGAAGCGGCTGCGAGAAATATTTCATCTGGTGTTCTTCTCGCAGGACGACGCGGACAAGACCATGACGGCTGCTGTCGACAATGCGGGAACGCAAAATCGGGGTCAGAGATACCAGCTTTGCTAATGCGAACGCCAAGCGCTTCCGGTCGGCAGAAGGAGAGATAGAGAAGACTGCGGTGTGCTTATACCGATTAGGATGCATCATGGACTCGGTCATAGTGCCCATCTGAAGCGCCGTGCACTCGCAGACGTCCTCGATAGCCTCGGTATGGAACAAGCGTGCCTCCGCCAGTTCGTCCAAGATGTCCGGGTCGAGCTGCGGAAGAGACATGCTTTCTATGGCTTTGTATTTCTTCGTCTATGTCTGGACTGTCTGTGCAAAGAAAGTAAGCGGCCGTTTGGCGTCGGTAGGGTGGTACTATGCTCAATTGTCAGACCACGAGAGGAGACTATGGCAACATTTAAAGATGATGAATTACAAGATCGTCCGTACGAGCATCTCGGTGGTACAACTGAACGCTGCCTAGTTAAGACAACTCGGAAAGAAAACAGCGATTCGATCGTGCTCAGGGGTATCAGACATTGCATACGAATCGCAAACTCCGACGGCGACTTTTTCCCTTTTCTGGCATGACTGACTAGCGCATTGGCGAGAGTATGCTCGTTACCGCTCCTTTCACACCGCGCCCATGATACATGTCGTATTATAAAGTTTGACCAGAGTATTCGAATATTGGGGCTACGATTAGTGGGTTGGAAAATCATACCTAGTTTTGTAACGGCAAATGAGTCGAGCAGTATGAGCAGAATTCATAAACGTGCCAAAAAACAATTCAGGGGTCGTGGAAACTTAAACGCCTTACGTTCGGTTGCAACGGCATCTGAGCGTCAACGCTGAATTCTCATAGAATTCGGTTACACGGATACTTTATGAACGCCGGGAGATATATATTAGGAACTCTACGGCTCTCTCTCGTGATAGATAAGAATTGATGTGGGAAGTTGCACAGGAAAAACAGCTTTTAGAATCCGCTTCCAAAAGAGTCCACAGCGTGCCTGAAAACCCGCATCACCTCTAGACAGGCTCCGCTGTAGCTACATGCCATCTCAGATTTCATACTCAGACCTACATCATTTCCGTACACTAGCCGCAGAATGACCCGCAACCGGCCTCCAACGCAGAATACGGAGGATGACAGACCCCAAGCTGGCCAAGATGAAGGGAACATTCATCCACCACTGGCCATAGTCGGATATGCCTACCGGGCCCCCCTCGTCGGACGATCAGGCCTTTGGGATCTTCTGGCGGAAGCAAGATGCGCATCATCGCCGGTGCCGCCATCTCGCTTCAATCAGGACGCCTACCACTGCCCGATCTACGAGAAACCAGGCTACATCCATTCGAAGGGCGGTCACTTCATGCCACAGGACATCCACGCCTTCGACGCCGCCTTCTTTAACATTCGCCGCGATGAGGCCAAAGCCATGGATCCTCAGCAGCGCATCACCATCGAATGCGCCTTTGAGGCCTTCGAAAATGCAGGCTGGACGCTCCGCGACATCGCTGGCCGTAACGTGGCCGTATTCGCGGCGCATCAAGGGTCGACGTATGCTGGCCACGCTGCCGAGGACCTCCTCACCACGAGTGCGTATAGTGCGAGTGGCACTGCGGGTTGTATGCTTGCAAACCGCATATCCTACCTCTTCGACCTCCGCGGGCCAAGCGCTGCTGTTGACACAGCTTGCGCGAGCAGCTCGTACGCTTTTCATCTGGCGTGCCAGAGCGTAAGGCTGGGCGAGTGTGAGGCCGCACTAGTCTCAGCTGCGAATTTGCTCAACGGTCCGGAGCTCTGGTCCATGCTCGATACTGTCGGTGTGTTGTCTCCCGAGGGCAAGTGCTTCTCGTACGACCACAGGGCGTCCGGTTTCGGACGCGGCGAGGGGAGCGCGTGTCTCGTGGTGAAGCCGTTGGCAGCAGCGTTGGCCGACGGCGATACCGTACGCGCCATCATCCGCAATGTATGTGAAGACCCCTTCTTTGCTCTGCTGTAATGAGATTTTGAGAGTCCTGGTTGTTTCTTGTATACGAGAGACTGTTGAGAGGGAACATTTGATACCCCGTGTCTTCTACTTCTCGGCCTCTCAATATGATGCTTCCCGACTTGTCTTTAGGTCAACTTTCCCACAACTGTGCCGAGCTGACGTCCCTTCCAGACAGCGGCGAGTCACTCGGGTCGGGTGCCCGGTGGCATTACTGTGCCCTCTCAAGAAGCTCAGGAGGGCTTGGCGAGACGTGTCCATATGGAAGTTGGCCTGGATCCCAGGGACACCGGATTCGTTGAGGGTCACGGCACCGGCACTGCTGTCGGCGATCCTATCGACGCAGCTGCCATTTCTTCTGTATATGCGAGCCAGCGATCACCGACGTCCGCCCCAGTGTTTCTCGGCTCTGTGAAGTCGAATATAGGGTGAGTTCATCCCAAGGATCATCGGCTCTGCTCGATGCTGTGACGGCCGATTTCCTGAATGTGCTGGTCAGGATGAAATTTGCCTTCTTTCTTTGCTGACGGAAGTCCCATCTTGCAGCCACCTTGAAGGTGCCAGCGGTCTGCTCTCACTTATCAAATCCACGATGATGCTTGAGCGGCGGGTCATGCTCCCCAATGCCAACTTTGAGAAGTTCAACCCTGCTATACTTAATGCCAGTGGGGCAGAAAGATTGCGGGTATTGAAAGAGACAATGCCATGGCCTACCTCCTCGTCCCCGAGGCGTGTATGTGTGACCAACTACGGTAAGCGCTTCTGGCTGCTTCTTTCTGGGGATGACTGCGTTGAAACGTGACAGCTGACGCATCGTAGGACTTGGCGGAGCAAACTCTGCTATACTGTTGGAGGAAGCCCCCGATATCCATGTCACCAACGGCGACAATAAACTGGACGAGACGCCGCGGGTATTTGTAGTCTCTGCTGGCTCCAATTCGAGCTTAGGCGCCTACGTGGCTTCACTGGCTGAGTACCTAGCCTCACACGAAGCCCAGAGCGCGACTAGCCTGCTGCAAAACATTAGCTTCACTTTGGGCCAGCGTCGTACACATTTTACGCAGTCTCGGCGAGCAGTCGTAGCGCAGTCCCTGAGCGAACTACGAGAGCGAATGCTCGAGATCTCCGGTGTCTCTCCACGACCAACCGGACTCAACTCGAAGGCATCTGGCATACCCATCCCAGGATTCGTCTTCACCGGCCAAGGCGCCCAGTAAGTCCTGTGATCACAAGCAATGCCGCATGGTCTATTCCAGCTCAAAAGGAGTCTAACTCAGTTTTTCCACAGACACGCGGGCATGGTTACCGGGCTTCGGCGCTACCCGCCCTTCGCTGCTGCCTTGAAGCGGGCATCCCGATGTCTTGAGAATCTCGGAGCATCTTGGTCGATAGAGGAGGAGCTCGAGCGCTCAGCCGAAGCCGGCTCGCGTATCAACGACGCTGAGATCTCCCAGCCGGCGTGCACCATCGTCCAGCTCGCCCTCGTCCAGCTCCTCCGTGCATGGTGCGTGGAGCCAGCAGCTGTCGCTGGTCATTCCAGCGGCGAGATTGCAGCTGCCTTCGCCGCGGGCCTCATTTCGTTCGAGACGGCAGTTGCTGTTGCGTACCTTCGCGGTCAAGCAGCTTTGCAGGTCACGCGCGACTCTAAGATAAAGGGAGCCATGGTCGCTGTTGGCGTTGGCAAGGATGAGGCAGAGAAACTTGTGGCCGAGGCGTTGGGAGATGAGGACCGTTCCAAGGTCACTATCGCGGCTGTGAACAGCCCTGCATCTGTCACCGTCTCCGGGGACCAGGAGGCTATCGAGACCGTCCAGGATCTGGCCGAGAAGAGAGGACTGAATCCGCGAAGGCTCAAGGTCAGCGTGGCGTACCACTCGCATCACATGCAGACGGTGGCAGAGTCATACAAGGCTTTGCTTGAGCCGCATCTTTTGTCAAATCACGGCGAAGATAACCCTGGTTGCAAAGCTGTCTTTGTATCTTCGGTAACCGGCCAGGTAGAATCTGCTCTCGACGCGTCATACTGGGTCCGCAATCTCGTCCAGCCTGTTTTGTTTTCAGACGCGCTCAAACTATTGCTAAGCCTCCAGAAAGGAGATGACCATGAAAAACCCATCGACGTCATTATCGAAATTGGCCCTCATTCGGCGCTTAGGGGCCCTATACGCCAGATACTCGAGTCTTTAAGAAGCAGCAACTCTCACCAGACACAGGTGGCGTATTTGCCCTCGCTGCAGAGAGGGACATATCCCATCACATCCGTCTTAAATTTTGCCGGACGCCTTTTCGAGGCTGGCGCCGACTTGGACTTCGAGCAGGTCAACCAGACATCACGATACAACGCACGATTGGCAACGGATCTACCTGCTTACGCCTGGAACCACGAGACATCATACATCCACCGGCCACGCGTTGCCGAGCAGAAGCTCTTCGGAGGTTCTCCGTACAACGCCCTGCTGGGTGGCCGAACTGCTCACTGCGAGGGGGACGAACACTCGTTTCGCAACGTCTTCACCTTAGACGACATGCCCTGGCTGCGGGACCATGTCGTCGGCGGCGACATCCTGTTCCCGTTCACAGGTTTTCTAGCGCTAGCGTTCGAGGCTGTGAAGACCGTTACAGCCCTTCTTCCCAAAGGCGGCGGCATTGCCCCAGAGAGCATGATGATAAAGGACCTGACCGTGAGACGCAGCCTGAAGGTTGTTGAAGACCAGCGTGTCGACGTGACGACGAAGCTGAAGCCACTCTCAGGTGGCACTCAAGAAACCTCGACGAGATCATCTTCGCCGCACAGTTGGATCTTTGAAATTCTGTCGTGGTCCGAGGAAAACGGGTGGAATTCTCACTGTCGCGGCTGCATCGCTGCTGCAGAACCACTCAGCCCAACGAGCTTTGTAGTCTCAGAAGCCCAGCAGGTCGTCGACCGCATGGTTCAGAATACCAGTGGCCCCGAGCCCAGAAGGATAGATCCGGCGAAGGAGTACCGGACTGCGGCCAATTCTGGCACCGCATACGGCCCCTCTTTCACAGCCATGACGGAGCTGTGGGTATCGCCGAACCACGACGCCACGACCCACGTCACCGTCCTTCGTCCCGAGGCGCTCAGTCCGCCTTCCGCCTTTCTGCCTCTTTCGCCCGTAACCGTGGACCCTCCGACCCTGGACTCCTTCTTCCACGGCATCCACATCCTCCACGAGCGTGCTGACGGTGTCAGGGGTGTTTATGTGCCGACCAATGTATCGCGGCTTCGCGTGTCGAATCGCATCCAGGCCGAGGCCGGCCAGAGCTTCACTATCGTCAGCCGTGTCCTGGAGCATAGCCGACAGAACGGTCGGATGGACTTTAGCATCGTCGTTTTCGCGGGCGCTCTCGCCGACCCCGGACCCCGGATCCCCATCTTGGAGATCGATAGGGCAACGGTCAAGCGGGTCAGACAGCCCTCGACCGAGAGCATAATAGCCGGGCTGCCTGCAAGCTACGCCGAGCGTTTGCTGCCGCACATTGATTTCGTCGATGGTCGTGATCTCGCAGCGATGCTCGAAGACCCTTCCCTCGAGCACGACCAGCTCGACAAGCGTCGGCTTGGGAACCAGGTCGCGTGTGGTTACATGGCGCTTGCTCTGCCTCAAACCGCGAACGATGATCTAACGAATTTACCCCATCACCTTTTGAAACTGCGCTCCGCAGTGCACAAGTTCGCCAGCTCGTGGCCTGGTCCCCGTCTTCCCGAGGATTCGTCATCAACACTATCCCTGGCCTCCCTACGGCCCCTAGCCGACGCCATCGGTCCTGCCGGAACCTTGCTGCGCATTATTGGCGAGAAACTGGTACCCATCATGCGAAATGAAGTGCAATCGCTGGAACTGATGATGCAGGACGGGCTTCTTTGGCAGCACTACCAGGATGAAGCAGCGTTTCGCCGTGGCAACCAGGCCATGGCCAGATATGCGCGCACACTCGCGGCCACCAAAAGCAACCTACGTATCCTGGAGGTTGGTGGCGGCACGGCCGGCACAACAAAGCCGGTTCTTGAGGCGTTGTCATCTCCTGAGGTCTTTCCGTTTGCCGAGTACGTCTTCACCGACATCTCATCAGGGTTCTTCGAGAAAGGCCGCGAGAAGCTGGCAAGATGGTCTGACCGGATGACATTCGAGAGACTCGACATCTCGAAAGACCCCGTCAGGCAGAGTACAGTGTTTGCTAAAGGCTCTTTCGACCTCGTCGTCGCCTCGCTCGTGATGCACGCTACGCCTGATCTCGCCGTCAGCCTAGCACATGTGCGAGGTCTCCTCAAGCCTGGGGGAAGGTTGCTGATGTTGGAGAGCATGCACATGGCGCCGTTAGATCTTGCGTATCTCGGGCTTCCCGGGTGGTGGCTTGCCGAAGACGCTTACCGAGCATCGGGAGAGCCTCTTGTTGGTCAGGATGTGTGGGATCGCGCTCTCAAGGATAGTGGGTTCACCGGTGTTGACGGTGCCGTCGAAGATTATCCCGGACATCCCGAGCGGAATGTTACAGCCATATGGTCCATGGCGGCAGCAGAATCAGATGCCACCGAGGCTGTCCAAACTAGTGATCTTCACAGTTGGGGTCGGGACCCAACCCCTGAAGTCATCGTTTGCGGCTTCTGGAAAGGCGATGACGGGCTTCAAACACTCAATTTTGCCCAGCAAGTAGCTCTTCAATTAGAGAGCCAGCTGAACCTCGGTTCACCGGTCGTCCTTCACGAGCTTTCCGAATTTCTGCCGATTCCGACGGCGTACTGCATCTTTGTAGATGGTCTTCACCGCAGCGTCTTTGACTCTCCAACTGCGAGCTGTTTCGAAAATATCAAGAGCCTCATTATAGAGAACACAGGCATCCTCTGGATCTCTCCCGGTCATGTCCCGCCCGAAGGCGGCCTAGCGAAGGGGCTGTTGCGCTCTCTGCGTCACGAGAATCCGGAAAAGCTCATGATATTGCTAGAGGGCGCAACTTTGGATACCGAAGGCCACCAGTCAGCTAAGGCAGTGGCCAGGATTGCTAAATTTGTAGCTGCAGGTACTAACATGGACTTAGCAAGACTTCGACGCGACCAAGATCTCGTCCTCAAGGATGGCCAGATTCACATCAACCGCCTCATCGAGAAGGAACTGGCACGGGAAGCCTTTGCAGGAGAACTGGGCGTTGTCGTTGCCAAGGACGAGCAGCCAATACCACAGGACGAGGCTGTCGAGTTGACAATCTCCTCAACCGGCGATCTCGACGCAATCTACTTCCAGCGCACACCGATTCTGGATACCAGCCCAGGAGACGACGAAATTATTGTCAACGTACAGGCAGCTTCGCTTAATTTCCGTGACGTTCTCATCCTCCTTGGCTCCATTCCATGGCAAGCTCCTGGCCGAGAGGGAGCCGGCGAAGTCGTCCGCGTTGGACGAAATGTCATGAACTTCAAGCCCGGCGACCGCGTCTTCTACTATACAACAGACAAAGCCAGCAGTCTGGCCAACTTTGTGAGCATTCCCTGCGACCATGCAACACCGGTGCCGACTTCTCTGAGCGTCGAGGAGGCTGCGTCACTCCCCACGGCTTACTACACAGCCATCGCATCCCTAGAAACCTTGGCAAATTTACAGCCTGGGGAGACACTGCTCATTCACTCTGCTGCGGGAGCTGTGGGCCAGGTTTGCATTCAGCTCGCTCAGCATCTCGGCGCACGCATTTTTGCCACGGCCGGAACCCCTGAACGCCGCGAATTCCTCCAGCAGGAATACAACCTGGCCGGCGTATTCAACAGCCGTACCACATCCTTCCGTGACGATATCCTCAAAGCTACAAACGGCAAAGGGGTAGATGTCATTGTCAATTCGCTGAGTGGGGATCTCCTTCAGGCGACGTGGGACCTGATCGCGAATGGCGGACGCTTCGTCGAGATCGGACGGGTGGATTTCCTCGCTGGCAGCAGTCTTGCCATGCGACCTTTTGATAGAAATGCTTCCTTCATAGGACTGGACATATCACGACGACCGATGACCGAGCGACGTACAGCAATGAGCCGCATTGTCAAGTTGCTGGACCAGGGCGTGCTACGGCCGCTGCGACCATTGACGTTGGTGCCCATCTCGGAGCTACAAAAGGGGTTGCGTAAGCTGCAGCAAGGCCAAATTATTGGCAAAGCTATTGTGACCGTGTCACCATCAGACAAGGTGGTCATTGAGCGGAGGACACCACTGGCAACGGCGGGCAGGGCTCAAGGTTCGTGGCTGTCATCGGCGGCCACGTATCTGATCACAGGCGGAACAGGTGGTATCGGGCGTTCTTTGGCAGCGTGGATGATTGGAAATGGCGCTGGCCATGTTGTTCTTCTCGGCCGTAGCGGCACCTCTCATTCCAAGGTCGCGAGGATGCTGGGAGCATATACCGGTCGCTTACATGCGGTTAAGTGTGATGTTGGGCAGCGCTCAGATCTCGTGCGCGCTTTGGCCGAGATAAAAGATGAGGGACTTCCCCCGGTCCGCGGTGTGATCCATGGTGCACTCTTCCTTCGTGTAAGTTCGGTTCAGTTCGGAGACGACTACTTCACCCTTAAGTCTTCAGTGGAATACATGCCATGCACGACGTGAACTGACCCTTTTTCTGACAGGACGCATTGTTCACCAACACCACCTTCGAAGATTGGCAAAATATCACGGCCCCCAAGGTTGCAGCGGCTTGGAGTCTGCACGAACTTGTCCCTGACTTGGACTTTTTTGTCTCTCTGAGTTCGATGACGGGAGTGTTTGGGACTCTCGGCCAGCCAGCGTACTGCGCAGCATCAGTATGTCAGATCGATGATGAAACGGAAGGAATGAAGATAACGAAATGTTTTGCTAACCACTTTGCATCACCAGGCATTCCTGAATTCGTTCGCGCGCTACCGCCTGTCCCGTGGTCTACCCGCCAGTTCTATCTGCCTCCCACTTGTCGAGGACATCGGATACGTCGCTGAGTCCTTGGGTAACGAAGATGAGTGGCGGCGATCGCTCGGCTTGACGCTGAAGGAGGAACACATTCATGCCCTCGTCAAAAGCGCTATTGTGGCACCATCATCTCTGTACGATGCCGGCGTTGGACTTTCCTTGTGCTTCACAGCCCACGACCTCACACAGGACTGGCAGTTTCCGTGGATGAACCAGAACTACTCCATGGCCATCTGCAATGGCATCGCGGGCAAAGCCAACCTTGCGAAACCAGCGCAAAGGACCAGCGGAAAGGCTCGGCGAGGTACAGAAGCCCAGGATGTGATGGGTAGTGTCGCGCAGAAAATTGCAGACATAACCATGATGGATCTCGAGGAGCTGGACCCAAGCGCCAGGTTAGAAGACCTGGGATTAGACTCGCTTGTAGCGGTTGAGCTGCGTAACTTTATCCGTCGCGAGTGGGCGGTAGAGCTTAGTCTCAACCAGATTGTAGGTGGAGGGAGTTTGCAATCACTCGTAGAAGCTATTCAGATGTCACAGGCTGAATTTGCTAGATAAACTAGATTTTTGACGCCGCTATAAAACGGTGCACCACTATAACGGGAACTTTCCAGCCAGCTAGATAGGAGCAACACCCTGCGCCGACAGGGAGGGGCAACAAACACGTTCATTAACAGCAGCTTCGGACCCTTCAGCAAAGTTCCCTTTATTATTTGAACCCGTATTCGGCCCGACGCATGACTGTATCACCTACATCATATGGTCTCGAAAATGGCTCGGGTACTGTAACCTGTCGATCTGCATGAGACCACGCATCTTAAGGCAGTGAAAAAAATGTAGTCTGGGTGCTCTTGCATGATACGGACCCAAGGCATTCAATCAACTGCGCCAAGCGAACACAATCAATCAATGATACGCTGTGAGATGGTCAAACGCCGGCCTGCAGTTGTCAGCACTTGACTCCTTTGGGAAGGCTCTCTTATGTGACATGTCGTTTCGAAGCAGGCTGTGAAGAGGATATCTGCCACACCGCCGGGCTCGGTCTGCTTATTGCAGAGTTCTCAATTGACTCCATCTGGCCCCGATCTTACCAGACCCCTTGGACACTCGAGGCGTTTTGTACATCATGTCGAACCTCTTTGTACCACCTACGGTTGAAGATGACGCCCGCGAAGACACGCCCCAACAGGGCCCCTCAGCTGCCGACGAGAGCCCCGGAAACCCACCAAACGACCCTCGCATTCAACGTAGCGCGGGGAAAGTTAAGTTGGAAAGTATTAAATTCAAAGACGCTGTCGGGAGGAAGTTTATTTTTCCCTACACAATTGTCAAAAGTTGGGCTGTAAGTCGATAACAAGAAACGCCTTTATTTTTACATGTTCTTAGTGTTCCACAAGCTTACGCGTAACAGGGCATGGAGGAGTGTATCAAGCAGGCGTTCTGTCACAAGAGTGTGTATGAGGCAGTCAACATTGAGGATAATTGAATGAGTGTATATATTGATCAATCCATCATGATGATGATGATGATGATAGAAAAAGTCGGTGTGTTCTCGCTGGAATCCGACATCGGAATATTCGGA